>NC_051045.1:2926957-2951957 GCF_904848185.1 Acanthopagrus latus | reverse complement strand
GCTCCCTCCTGTTTTCCGTGTTTGCTGCCTCCTCTCCCAGCTCCCTCCCACCCTCTTCCTCTCCAAACTCCCTCCTCCTCCTCTCTCTCCCCCTCCTCCTCCCCCTCCTCCACCTCCACCTCTTTCCACGTTCTGGTTTTTGTCGTGGTTACTCCTGGACAGCGAAGGCCTCCAGTCGACTCCACAGATGGTGTGTCGTCGCTCCATTGTGCCTCCTGCAGGTCGAGGGTCGGCATTGCAGCTCATGGTTTGACGTCGGCCATCTATGCCCGTTGGCTTTTTCCTGTCCAGGCTGTCGTCCCCGGCAACCACTGTATCCACCCTCAGACCTGTGGGAGGAGGGTTTGAGACAATGAGACGATCCATCCTCCCTTATTTTTGTCCCAGAACTCATAACCAGTAATCAACCTTTACGTCCAGTCGTAGCTTAACAACTGTATCCTCAGGTGCGTCCTCACCTGTCTTGAGGACCAGCAGATGCAGTGCGTCGTCTCTCAGGTAGGAGGCGGCGGCGATCTCGTGTGTGGGAATCCTCATCAGCAGCTTCTCGTTGTCTCTCCACGTCAGCAGCAGACAGCGAGCAGACAGACTGAGGATACAGTCCTGATCCACGCTGGTCTTCAACGGCAGCACCTTCAGCTGCTACTGACCAATTATAGATTAAACTAAAATTCTTACACATTGTACCTTTAGATAGCACCTACATTACTGGTTATTGATTGTAAGTGTTCAGTTTGGAGTCTTACCCTGGCTGTGTCCAGCAGCTGTAGCAGCTCGTCTCGGCTGGAAGGATTCAGGGAAACCGACACCCAGGTCAGGTGACCCAGGAACTGAGATGAGAGGAGAAAAGTCAGGCAACTCGACACACTGTCATTGTCATTGGTATATTTTTATATATCAGGTTTGTACCTTGACCTCCTTCTCTACGTAGTCGAAGATGAGCCTCTCGGGGTGGATGAGGTAGTCCGGTGGGTAGAGGGGGACGGTGTGCAGAGGGCGGCGGTAAACGCTGCCTCGATCCACCTGCCTGCGAGCAGATTTTGACCAGACAAGCCGCTTTATGGGAGAAACAAAAGCCTGAGGAGGAAGAGGAAGAGGAAGAGGAAGAGAAGAACTCTTTCAGTCCCAACGTTTGATTTGCAGATGCAGAATCATTTTGTGTCATTTGTGCCTCCAGATTTTTCGGTACGTTCACCGTCGAGAGGAGATGAAGACTGACGACTTTACAAATCGTTACACAACCTGGGATTTGGATCACCGACGGTTGTGTTGCACCCAGAAACACTGGAAAGCACCAAATCGCACAAAATACTGATGACTACATAATGCCGCTGCAGTCTGACAGGTTGAAGTTAGATGGTTTGTCCAGTCGCCTGCCAATATTCCTTCCCTTACATCCAGCACTTCAGGTTCAAGAACAGAAAAATCATCAGTAGGTTTGTTTATTTTATTCTCTCACTAAACTTTCTTTCTGTGTATGTACATACATGCCTCTATCTGTGTGTGTGTGTGTGTGTGTGTGTGTGTGTGTGTGTGTGTGTGTGTGTGTGTGTGCGCCTGTTAATGCAGCATCCCGTCGGCTGTTCCCACAGTGATTGACAGGTGAGCAGTGATCTCTGACAGCTCCCTGCTGAGACTTACTGACAACACAGCACACACTGTTAGACACCCACTGACACACACACCAACACACATTAATATACCGTGGCTCGAGGCGTGAAAACCAAAGAGACGATATAACACGCAGCGAAAGGACGGAGGGAAAATTAGCTTGTTTGAGAATCAGAAAACCTGTCTCGTCCTCCGTCCTGAATATTAACAAGGACGGATCTCTACGTATCTGAACAAGGCCGTTTTTTTTTTTTTTTTTCCCGATGAACATCTCCCGTAGTCAGCTGAATCTAATTGTAAGGACAAAGACACAGGGTGGTAATAATGAGTTTTGTTCTTTCTCTTGTTCCTGCGTTCCTTTGAGGGGACAGAATGAGGGAAATAATTGGATTTTGTAATGAATGTGCTTAATGTTAACAACCTGCGCGGGTCAGACCAAAGTGCTACGGAGCAAGTTAACACGGTTTTGTTTCTCTTTGTCTTGGCATTTTCTTTCAAATCCTCCCAATTCTTACACTGTTTAAATTCAAGTTTAAGAAGTTAGGAGGCCTGCTGCTCCTTATTACTGAAAACAACAGTTTTAAGGTGCTGAATGTGATGAACGATGTACAACTATTTCTAAAAAAGGTGTTGTGTCTGGAGGGCTGGTTGGTCAGGCGAGATGTTCTGGATTCTGGAGTCACTTCAGATTCTGCTCTGATGCCGTTTACCGACGGGAGGAGAGCTCAGGATTAATCTTCACTCCTGTTTATCAACCTGACTGCAGCGTCGTCTGCGTACGTGTCTTTACTTCACTTCTTGATCGTAATGTATCAGAGAGGAAGGAGGAAAAGAAGATGGAGAATCCACGAGTGAGTGTCAACTAGTGAGAGTTGATGTGAATTTAAACACAGACACACTCCTCTTGTTGTAAAGTCATCCGGCTGGTTGCGGCTGATAAACGCAGCATGAGAAAGGCCAATAAACACAAATTAATCTGCAGTCCGACTTGCCTTTTAACAGCCACCACTGCTGATGACTGTCTGATCTGTCTGACGGGACTCACAACAAGGTGGTTTTGAAGTTTTATTCACGTTAGGTTTCATCTTGTTCGCTCACTTCTACTTCCTGCCTTAATTAAACTTGTGTGTTTTTCATTTTTCGGAAACATTTGTCAGTACGTTCAAACAGCTCAACAGGATGTATAACAAAGGTTTTGTCGTTTTCTTAACTGTTTAATACAGAATTTCTTCATATTATATTTTGTATAAGGTGTCTATGTCTGGCTTTCACAAGCCCCTCTAGGTTGTCTACTGCCGCTCCAAAACAGTACCGAGGGTCCAGTTTCCAGCTGGATGATGAGATATGAAACAAACGAAACATGGAAACTCAACGACAGAACAGAAGCTGCTGTACCTTCTTGGATTTCTTGGGTTCATAGTCCATCGTGGTTCCGTCCTCCTCTGTACTGGTTCTGGGTCAGCCGAGTCCTGGACCCGGTCACGCTCTTTTTTTTTCTTTCAGGTAGTCTTTTGTTGTCTTTGCGTGTCTCTCTCAGTTGTTCTTTCCATCGCGCCGTCTGTGTCTCTTTCAGCTCGAGAGAAGTGAACAGGAAGCAGAGGAAGCCCACTTCCTGTCCGAGAGGAAACTCCACCAGAGACTGATAAGGCCCATTCTCTCTCTGCACTGATCACACACACACACACACACACACACACACACACACACACACACACACACACACACACACACACACACAGAAATGAACCTTTGATTTAACTAATTTAAGTTGTGATCACTTATACAAAAATCTTGTTTTTTACAACCTTGGCTGTGTTCGGAGATTCAAACACAAACAGATTTATGTTTCTTGATTTTTGTAAATTTTACTTTGTGATTTACAAACTTTATTTTCCTTGTTTGAATAGAATATCTCACTCTCTCCACTCTAAATCACTTTTATCATTATTTGAAATAGGTTATATAAACAATAAAGTGTCTTTGTCTAAGATTCAGATGATTAATGCACTGGTTGCTTTAGTTAATGACTACTTGTCAGAGATGAACATTTTAATAGGTGTTAATAAATATTGTTTATTAAGTGTGGACACACTTAATGAGAGTTTAGATTTCATAAGAACAATGACAGATAGTTTGTGGTTTTCTCTGGTTCTCTGCTGCCAAGTGTGACTCAGCGTTCACTTTCACAACAGCTGCAAGTCTGTTCATGCGAGCAGTTCGTTCACTGCAGCGGCTCCACAAAGAAAACTCACATTAAAAGCTTCAGTGTGGATCACATTTGAAGAGATGGCATAATTTCCAGGGAGCTGTTGGGTTGTTTATTTTGCTGATGTAGAGGATCAAGAGCTGAATCTGTCATCCGTCGACAGAAGTATTTTATTTCTAGTCCAACATCACTGCAGCTGTTTCGCTTTGAACGTAAGATTCAAACAGAACCAGCTACAAACTGAACTGACCTCCGCTGACGTCATCCTCTGTGTTGTTAAAAGGTGATTTACTCTTTCAAACCAAACACGTAGGAGGAAAATATGCTGGATGGGAGATCTGTAGGTGCAGTGAGCAGGTTGGGCCACAGGGAGGCAGCGCTGTGACAAAGACTGAGTGGAGGAGGAGGAGGAAGAGGAGGAGGAAGAGGAGGAGGAGGAGGAGGAGGAGGGACGTTTCTTCTCAGCAGGACACTGATGGAGGCAGAGGGGATGACATCACACCTGAGACCTCTCTGACACACACACACACACACACACACACACACACACACACACACACACACACACACACACACACACACACACACACACACCTATTGTCAGGGTTGTGACTCCGTTGTCACCGGAAGGCTAACGGCCTAACGATCGTCCAGTTACCAAGGCAACGGGAGACAAAGATGGGACATTTATCTTGGTGTTATTTATTTATCTTTTTGTCCCGATCTCTCTCTCTCTCTCTCTCTCTCTCTCTCTCCCTCTGAGAAACTCGCTCGGGGCTCGACCCCTGTCCAGACGAACACCAGATAAATCAACTTCTCCAGCAAACTGACATTTTCTCAACAACTGTTGTGATAGGACGGGTCAGAGTTTGACAGGAAATGGGGGGGAAAGAGGGAGAGTTGTATGAAATAAATGCACATATGGTATATGCACAGGCACTCACATGTACTCACCGGCTCTTGATGTTCCCTCTCTCTTTTTTGGCACACACACACACACACACACACACGCACACACACACGCACACACACACACACATCAGTCATGCTCGTGTGAACTTCAAAGCATGTCAGACCTCGATATGTTTCGGTGCTGCATCAACTCTGTATCTGTGAAAATGTGCATGTGTCTTTGCACGTGTGTGCTGTGAGAGTGTGTATTATGTGCGTGCATGCGTGTGTGTGTGTGTGCTTCAGCGATATCAAAGAAGCGGAATCCTTAAAGGACCCGCCCGCTTCAAAATCAATGAGGAAGAAGGTCTGATGCAAGCGGTGGGGGGGGGGGAGAGGAGAAAATACGCATGAAGGAGAAGACAGGTGGAAGAGGAAGAGGAAAAGCTAAAATGAGCTAAAAGTTGAGGATGAAATGTAGGAAGTAGAAGAGAAGGTGGAGGCTGACAGGTGAGGAAAGGAAGGAGAGGAAGAAGAGGAAGTCATGTAGGAGAAAGGAAGGGTGGAAAGGAGGGAGCAAGGGAGGAAATTAGGAAGGTTGGAAGCAGGAGAAAGACAGGAAGTATGTAGGAGGGGAAAAGAAAAGATTGGAAAGGAAATGAAAGATAATCAAAACAGTTAACAGGAAAAGGAAAGAAAAAAGTAAAGAGGAAAAAATCGATAATGGTGGATAATAAGATGAAGGAAGGAACGAGAGAAGGTGGGATGAGGGAGAGATAGTACAGAGACACAATGAAAATGAAAAGAGGAAGCATAGATTGAGGAGGTGGAGGAAGTGGAGGAGGAAATGGAAAGGAAGTAAATGTGGGAAGTTAAGAGGAAAATAGAAAGGCAAAGAGGGAATTACTCATCCTCCGTGCTCCTACTGTCTGCTGTGACATACATGAAAAAAAAAACAGACTGAAAACACAAACAGGAAAAAAGAAAAAGCCAGGAGAGAAGGAGAGGAGGAGAGAAGGAGAGGAGGAGAGGAGGAGAGGAGGAGAGAAGGAGAGAAGGAGAGAAGGAGAGAAGGAGAGGAGGAGAGGAGGAGAGGAGGAGAGGAGCAGCATGAATGGTTGTTTGGTCACCGGATCTCCGGAGACGCCGACCAAATAAACAACCAATCCTGTGGATGGACGGACGCCGACGTGAGAGAGGGAGAGTGATGGAGAGATCAGAAGACGTCGGTTTGACGGAGAGATTTGTGTTTGTCGCCTCAAGAGGAAAGATGGAGGAGAGATGAGAGGGAAGTGGATTCAGGAGAGAGCGTTGGTGGAGCTCCGGCATCGGTGTCAGCTCCACCTCGCTCGACTTTCACACCTGGAAACTCCTCGTAGAGTCTGAACACGCTCATGGAGCAACCAGGTGGTAAGAAACAGCCAATCAGACGGCTTCAGACTCTTACTCTCAGTCTCCAGTTTTAACTCAATGCTCACTGAAGTGCAGGAGTCAGATATTCTGTAAAAAGCACTTAAAGATCAGCGTTTTTTTAATTTCAACACACATCATAGCGTTGCACCAGAAAAGGGTGAAAACTAGCGTGTCCACCCAGTAGCCATGTTTCCATCACAGCTGATCGGAGCTGCAGCCGGTAAACAACCGCGACTCCTGCAGAGTTATTTAACACTGGAATGAATCCAGATTGTACCCACTCACACCGAAGTTGGGTGATGTTGTAGTGAAGAGAAAGATGCCTGAACAAACTTAATAAACAAACTATCGGTCTCTGTTTTTATGACTGAATAAATCTAAACTTACCTGAAGGGACGACACCATTTCTGCCACCTTTCTAGCTTCAGTACGTGTTCTGGGGACCTTTATCTTCCTAAGGGAACAGCTTGTTTATTCAGCTATGTAAAACACACACACACATATATATATATATATATATATATATATATATATATATATATATAGATATATATATATATATTTCAGAGTTTGTATTATTACCTCATTAATACTGTAAATATAAAATGTATTCTGAAATCTACATAGCACCCATTTAAGTGACTGAATGCCGAATTGCCTGAGCGTATCACATATTCACTATATTTGAGAGAATGATACAAACTGTAAATGTTCAATTTCAGCACAAACTCCTTGAACCTTCAGTACAATATGTGGGTAAGTGGATACTTTCTCACTGTAATGCTGTAAAAGAAGACAAAGGCACAGTTTAGTTTATTTTTGGACGGCTGTTCAGCCATGTTTACTACAGTATTGTTCCCATCTACAGTTATCAGCACAGCTTGTTGAGTTCTTTTTTTTTTTCTTAACAGCGTCATAGATATTTTTCACCACTGTTTTTTTTTTTTTTTTCTATTTTTCTGCTCGTTCACTCGGAGGATGTTTAAGCAGCATTATCAAAAAAACTTAGAGCACATCCTTACATACATACTGTACATACAATACACACACATACAAACCAAAAGCACACATACTCATACGCACACGTCCTAGTATAGCGCCACGCTGGTATATACAGATATATAGAATGAGTAAAAAAAAATCTATTTTCACTTTTTACATCTTAATATAAGAGTCATACCAAAGACATGGCCACCGAGTGAGTAAACAATAGATAAATAGATATAAAACAAATACAAAAATAAATAAACATAAATACTTGCATCAATTAATAAAAGATGATATGAGTTTTTTTAAACTCACTGTTTACTTTTTAACATGATTTGTTCAAGTCGATATATATTCAGCGCACCACTTTTAACTGTTATTTTACCTCAACGACAAAGGACGGCTTCGTTACCCAATCAGAGGAAGCGAAGCCTCGCCCTCGGCCCCGTGATTGGGTGTTTGATGCGTTATCTGTACATTAGCCTATCATGTTCGACATGACATAATCAGTGTCGACGTAGAGTCGTTTTCAGCACCATTAACATCGCAGTGACTGTCACCACTGTACCAACGTCCACAAGTCCAGGCAGAACACAACACCGTCAGGATAATAACACCCTTATTTATGAATATCAATTTGAAACTTGTATTCCTGATTGTTGATTTTTTTTTTTTTTCTGTTACCCACCAGAGTTAAAACACAACAGTTTCCCTGCAGAGGAGACACAAACATACGTTCAGAGAGAGCTCACGTGGATTTTTTATTTTTTTGCCCTCGGTGTCTTCACTGGGAATAACCACAAACCTTGTGAGGGTCAGAGTGCTTACATACTTGCTTTTGTCAGTAGGCTACATAAGCGTGTGCATGATAGAAAACCCATGTATGATCCTTCAGGGCACCGATTGTTCACACCATCGGAAAATGATTAAAAGCATTTTCAAGGTGTAACTGCACAATTAACCATTATCCTGTAGAGAGCTGCAGGCAGGACATAGATTTTTAGGCTAACACAGAAGTTAGCATCAGCTCCAGCCCCAGTTTCAACTGGATTTTGGAATTATAGCAGAAAGTAAACTCTGTGGCAAACACTAGTTAAACTAGCATTACTGTAGATATTCTTAAGTGTAGATCTGCAATTACTCGTTAATACAACCAAATGTTTTACGCTGCCTTTTTCACGGCACTGAGATCAGAGTGTCGAGGACAGAGTAGTATTCCTCAGGCTGCTAGCAGTAGCTCTGTCGCTAACGCTGAGTGAAAGAGGACGAGTTGCTGCTTTAATGATACTTTCGTATTCGGTAAGATAATCTTCACCAATTGAGGCGAAAGTAAAAAGACCTCTGACCTCTACACCATTTACTATAAATTGATTAATCTACAAATTTGCGAGTATACTTCGTCCCGTCATGTTGTTTAATGTCCCCGACAACTTCTGTATTCACATTTAGCCACTTGTTAGCAACCTCCCTTTTTAGAGACACGTCAAAGCTTTAAAAGTCCAAATTTACTGCATATTTTATGTGGTAGAAAATGTGAAAATCTCCTAAGCTTGTGTTGACCACAGACCTTATTTCAGGCACCTAACTCATACCCCACTGACCTCGAGATGAGGGAGCCAGAAGTGCAAAAATGTTAACTTATTTAGGGGTTCTATGACTCATTCCTGCAGCAAGTTAACGAGCCTCGGTCTTGAGTCACAGGCGTTCCTCTATGTGAGCTCAGTGTTAAAAAGCAAGTACGTAAGCAGCTCTTGGTGACTTGTCTTACCCATCGACTAAAAGTACAGGAGGTTGGAAATACTTCTCCAGGAACACCTCAAAATATACACATGCATCATCGGCATAACGTTGATAATTAAAACCACCCTGGACACTCAGACATCAGACATGTCGGCCCCAGATGGCAGCAAGGGGGGGAACGCTTTGAATTTCAGACTTCACCCAAAACAGAACAGTGATCCAGTCTACTGTCAGAGTGGAGACAGTGAACAGGTTCAAACATGTTCAGCTGATTTCTTTTGATGTTACACTTATTTTCATGTAAAAATGATCAGTTTTTACACTATGAAATAAATGCAGATGTTGACACAACAATCTAGATCAGCTCTGGAGCGGGGAAGCGCAAAATTAAAGTTGAGATGTCATTTAAAAAAAAAAAAAAAAAAAAATCATGCCAAAGATGCTTTTACAAAACGAGAATCTGAATAGCGGTTAAATGACTTTTTACTGTGCCATAGTTTTTTTTTTAGTTTTTTGTGCTCGTGTCAGTCAACCATGAACCGGCGACCCCCTGAACATCGGCATCTTCTAAATGCTTGTCGGGTTGAAAAAGTAAAACAAAACAGTTTAGCTACATCGTGAACTGGGAGCTGTCGTCGCTGCACAGCATCTCAAATGCATCTTCAAATGTGTGTGTGTTTTTTTTTTGATGAGCATGCTTTTTTTTTGGGATGAATCAGAGTCACATGGGGGATGCAATGTGTTTAAAAGAAATGCTTTTGAGTGCATTGCTCATAGAAATGCAAACACCTTTCCGCTGCCTTCATCTAAAACGAATCACAACACCGGTTTAAATGTTTTCTGGGTAAATGCACAGACCATCCCTGAAGGCTTTTAAATAAAAAAAACGGTCTTTGAAAAGACGTTTGGAAAAACAGGCTGCTGAAGAGAATGCTGTCGCGTGATATGAGAAGGGACAGAAGACAGCTTTGATGCTAATGTGTTTTTTTTTTTTTTTTTTCGTTTTCTTTTTTTCAACTGTTCTCCCTTCAGGTTCTGTTGCTGACCACGCTTGACTTTCTCAGCATCCAGCTGCTTCTAATTGATAGTAACACTCATTCACACCTGGGAGCTGCAGCGTTTGAACTTCAACCTCTGCAGTTGCTAACTGATCAGCTCAGATGAGTGTTAGCTTGTTGCTTCAGGGCATCACAACAGCAGATAACAGGCGCAAAGAGGAGCTAATCAGTTCTCACCGTTTCATTTTTTTTCTCCTTCTGCTGATGTAATTTATCACTCCAAACCTGTATCTGCAAATTATACCCCCATCGAAGGCCTGTACATGGTTTTATTTTGTAAACAACATCACCTCTCAAGAAGTCCGAACCCATGTCAACATGCTATCTGAAATACTGACTGTGTATAAAGATGCACGAAGCGTCTCCACCTCTGACACTGTACAAAAATGAAGCCCAGATATCCCGAATACAAGAACTGTCATCCTGCCATGGTTGGAACTCAGATTTGAACAGAACAGCAGTGTGATTAGAAAACTACCTACAGTGACTGAAACCAATCGATGTGCACTTGAGTTTGTAGTTTGGTGATCAGGATGTTTTGGCTTCACTTTTGAGGAGCTGTGCTGTCGTCCATCTTTATTTACAGTCAATGATCTGTAACATGAAGCGTCAGCTATTGCTAGCATGCAGAAACATCATGCTCTGCTTTTTTTTTCTTTTTTTTTTTTCAGTGTTTTCACTTCCCACCAAATCATTCTCGGATACTTTCAGATCTGTTGACATGATGAAAAGACACGTCTCGTCACTGGAAAATGTTTCATAGCTTAATGAGGTTGCTCATGGCGCCCTTGGTACTACGACATGGTATGTGTTCCAAGAAAAGTGGACAACATTTAGACTCTTACGAGTAAATGAAGCATCTTCACCCAACAGTCATTCATCACCTAACTACAGCTTATTATAATAGCTTATATCTGACATCTGTATTTGTTCAACTGTACATCACAGGCCTGTTTGTGGTGAGTGACAGCATGCCATGTGATGGAAGCCATCGCAGAAGTCGTCCAGTCTACATCCAGTCCTGTTGGATTTGACATTTCTCAGGTTGGCGGTGACGCTGCAGCTGGGATGTAAACGGCGGGACTTTTGCTATGGCTGCCTTTGTAATCACATATGGATGGGTGACTGTTTTCACTTGTATCTCAGGCCTACATTTTATAATCCACCTGGACCTAAACTGTGAGATTTGACAGCCTACTTTTCATGAGTCCTTGTGTTCTCGTGAGACTGGAGCCCAACGTATGAGACCGCGTTTCTCTTCAGTCCCCACGAAAAGTAAGATTAAAGGATAGTCACCAAAGTTTGAGAGGGACATGCAACCCTTTGGGCGCATGATGGTATAAAAAAAAAGAAAAAAGAAAAAATCCTCTCTGGCAGCTTAAGAGTGAGGTGGTCTTGGAGGCATTTTGGTTAAAACTGGACTAACTGTGGTTGAAAAGTGAGACATCTACATTACAGTCATTGTTTCATTCACATTTTAAATATATTTATTCACTGAAATATATATTTAAATATACTCAATTAAGTGCTGTTCAAAAACACATCTAATCTATTATATGTAATCTAGTTTTCTAACCAGAACTAGATATTTTTCCTTGACCAGATTTAGCCCAGATTTAACCTAATCGTCTAGTTGTCTTTTGATCACGAGGCATTAGTTTTGAGATGGCTTTCCTGTCAGTGTCTGATCTGCTACCAAACCAAAATGATTGCATGTCCTGTGCAAACTCTGGCAACCAGTGTCTACCAGTTCCCCCGGTAAGTCTCTGTTGAGTCTCCGGGGTCTGAGGCTTAAGTTCATGCAGCAGACTGTTTCACAATTATCTCCGCAACTTCATTGCTCCCAAATCCTTTTACATCCTGTTCTGGCCGTGCAGGATGAAACTAAATCTAACACTCCTTGGTCCCAGGATGAGAGATTAAATTTCTCACCTCCAAGCTTTTAGAAAAGATGAAGATTATCCCAGTTCAGTGTGTTACTCCTTTTACTTCCCACGGCTCATTCATGCTACTTACTCCCGGACTGTGCCCCAATGGGAGAGCCTTGGTCCCAGATTGCGCTTTACATTTTACAATCAAGTTTTGACAACCTTTTTTTTTTTCTTAGAAAGAGTTGTCTCACACTCTTTGTTTCCTTTCCATGCTCCTCCTGGCGACGGTAGTCCTGGGATGAGAACTGGACTCAGGCTGAGCCTTGGTCCCAGACCGCACTTTTTAAGTCTAAGAGCCCCTGTTGGCTTAGACAGTTGTCTCATATTCTAAGACCTCTTTGCTGCCCATCATGCTACTCCTGTACTGTATCCTGGGGCTGACGGCTGACGTGGTCTCCAGAAGCAGAATGGTCTTGCGGAGTCGCCGGTCGATAAAGTGCGCATCCCAGGCCGGGTATCGCTTTCTCGGGAGGTCGATCCGGATCACGGGGCCCTCCTGCGCACGGGATGAGGAAGAGGTCCTGTGAAGGAGTGCAGGAGAGGAGGACGGGGAGGGACGAACCTGGAAGACAGGCAGGCAACTGTCCCTGTCTCTGTCCCGGTCTCGCTCCCCTGGAACCGGCTCTCCTGTGTCTTTAGTCCTGGGGAGAGTCCTCGGAGGGCTGGTAATGACCATGTCTGTTTGGGACCCTTGGGATGGAGTGAGACAAGCATCGATCACTCCTGCCACCCCTCCTGCACCCACCACGCCCTCGTCCACACATCCTCTCCACTGTGAGCCCAGAACGGGCCCGTCGGGGTGCAGCCAGCAGTAGTACACCAACATGAAGAAGGTCCCGAGGGCGAAGCTGCAGGCGACCAGGCACACCACCACCAGGGCGTAGGAGTCGGAGGTTTGCGGGCCGCGGTAGGTGTACCAGGCGGCGGTCAGTGCCACATTCTCAGCCAGGGTCACGGAGTAGTAGACGGTCATACGGAAGCGGCTGGGGCCCTCCTTCACATTGAACCAGCAGAAGATGTAGATGATGCCTACCACCATGTTGTAGATGATCTCCTCCCACTTGGACATGCAGAAGTCGGTCTCACCTTGGATGATCCAGAAGGTCATGACACACCTGAAAGAAAATTATACTAGTTAGTTAGAACTCCATGAATTCTGTGATGTCTGGTATCAATGTGATAAAAAAGATGGACAGACTTTATAAAGGACTTGACAGTAATGACTGGGCATTTTGTATTTTCTAAAAGAAAACACCACAAATATACTTTTAATTACTTCTACACCACATCCTGTATATTTTGGTATTTATATGCAATTCATTAGTCATCATTTTATTAGAAAAGCTTAGCCCTTTGATATGCATTTAATTCATATGTAATGTATATTTAATTTTAATGTGTCTTCATATATTTAGATATAGATATCTGACATGATAATACACTGATATCAAATCTCACAGACGCCCACATTATTTCGGAACCAAATAAATGTATAAATAATCACAAAGAACGGGGGGGTAAATTTGTAAATTAGCCCCTGCTACAGAAAAAGCTCCTCCTTGAGGGAAAGAAGTTGCAAAGTGCAGAGAAAGCTGTTTTGTTTTAACCCCAATGTTGTGATTTAATGCGGTTAATGAGCAAAAAATGAGCTGATTAAAAAGGCTCATGGTAAAAGAGGATACTTTTGCAGTGTTTACTTATTATTTAAGGTGTTAAGGGAAGCTGTTTACTGAAATGCACCGCAGTTTATAGTATTATGTGGGGGGAATAAACTGTTGTTTGACTTTCTTAAGGCTCTGACTTTGGAGGCGACTGAATAATGTGTGATCTATTTCTGTCAAGGAACCTGCTGTTGAGATACAAGATGACTGACACAATCAATGGCTGGGGAATAACTTAAAGGAAACTTCTTTTCTGGTGACTTCAGTTAAGAGAAAGGATGTGGTGTTTTCTCTAGATACTTCCTAATCGTCTCATTATAAAACCAGAGCCTTTGCATCAGGTCACGTGAGGCGCACCAGTGGCTGACGATGAAGATGCCGAAATAGAGCTGGAAGACGGAGGCGAAGAGGGCAAAGGCCACAGTTCTCGCCCCGATGGTGAAGAAGTGCCACAGCATCTGGGTGATGACGGCCTTGTAGGACATGGGCAGCTTGTCATCGCGGGAGTCCCGCAGAACCTTCTGGTAGGAGGCGATCATCCAGGCCAAAGAGACCAAGGAGGCCGAGGCCGAGAGACCTGGAGAGACAGATGAAGAGAGAGAGAGAGAGAAAAATGATAAGAGGTTGGGAAGGAAGAGACACAAAGAGAAAGACACTTGGCTAAAGAAAGTAATAAATGAAAGAAAAGCGTAAAATCAAACCAATATTTCTCACTGTAATACTCTGAAACGATTATGTTGTGCACAAAAGTCTCAAATGTTGAATCCACAGGAACATAAAGGATATATTTATGGTATAACATGTCAGTTCATTATCAACCTTGAAAATAACACTAAGACAGAAGAAATAAACCCCTGCCTAAGCACTTTTCTTGGAGATTTGAACAATGGCACAACAACCACGACAACTGACCAAACACCTAACCCCAATGAAATGTGGTCGGAAACTTTTTTTAATCAAACAATTCTGAAATGTTGACATAACTACAAATCTAAACGTTGTGTCGTGTTACTACACACTGTGTTGGCTGATTCAACTAAACTTGACAGATATTCATCAAACTATCTTTTCCTCGACTAGAACAAACCAAACAACTGCCAAAATCTCTCAACGGGAAGATGACCTCAGTTAGCTTTCAGTGCAATTAATATCTTGCAAAACGTCTCCAGGATTACTTAATTGATGCTAAAATGACGGTCTAGCATGTTGAATTGACTTACCCGTGATAAATATAGAAAACCACCACTGTAAAGAAAACCATTAGCTACAAACACACTGAATAATACTTTTGTTTTTTTCCTGAACCAGCTCCTACTGAAGTCAAACGATGATGAGCCTGTACACGTAACCGCGGCGCCTGCAGCGAGCGGCCCTGAGCGCAGTTTAACACATTAAACATTCATGTGTGTTAATCATGCGGGCTTGTCTCAAATTAGCCATGAATCACACTGAGAGGGCATTAAAATTTGAGCAGAGAAAGAGCTGCACCGACTTTTTAAGAGCTTCAAGATCTACGCTGTTTCACGAGGAGAACTTGGCGGATTATAGAGACACAGAATCAACTTTTTTAAACACTTCCGTAGAATTTTTCTTTATTGGCAGCAAACAATTTGTATCAGCTGCTGTAGACTTAAAATCTACTTAAATCTAGACAGGAGCAGCTGACACCATTGGCAGTCCGGATGGTAACCGATGACCTGGCAGATGCTGACCTGTACTGTTATTATCGTCTATTTAAGTTTAACCTTGAACATGATAGATCACTGTATTCTCGTTGGCAGGGTGAGATACCGAGTTAAGAGTTTCCGGTAGTTGAGTAGATCCCTTCCTTGGTCAAAATTAGATTTGAGGTGCCTCAAAACTCAGTTCCTGTTTTATTCTTGGCTGCTATTTGGTGCAATTTGATTCCATCACATTGTTACGCTGATGACAAACAGCTGTTCCTTACAATAAAGCCCACTGGTCTTGTTATGCTACACTTTTTTTTTGACAATTTGAGAGTTAAGCTCGGACTTGGTTGGTGCAACTGATGTCAAGTCCATTCTAAAGACCTCCCTTAAAGCGAAACTCCTAACATTTTTTATTCCATATTTTTATTTCTACTGTTTCTTTGATATTGTATGTATGTTCAATGTATGTTCAATGTTTGTTATTGCTACTGGATGCTTGAATTTCCTCCGGAATCAATAAAGTATCTATCTATCTATCTATCTAGGGTTTTTTTTTTTTTTTTTTTTGTGAATGTACACGAGTCAAACCTTCGTGTAAAAGCATAATTACGATGAAAGAGCCACTTTTAAGATTTACTGGTCAAACTCATTTTTCAGTGGGAGTGCTACGGGCACTTTTACGACAGCATCAAAATCTTTATTTTTAAAACAGTAAGAAGGCTCAATGTTCACAAAAAAAGCTCAGGTTGCATTTTGGCGAGAGTTTCACTTTAACAAAGACTGATTTAGGAGTCAGAACCAGGTTTAGTAAAGAACCGTTCAGAATCCAGTCCAGATACTCTGGATCATTCTGCCTGTAAGGATCTGAGCCTGGCTCCTCTTTTAAATCTCCTACAAAACCAGTGTTTTATCATAAAGCTCAGCCCGATTTTAATCAATTTCATTTACACTCAAACTCATTTTTCCCATTTTGTCCAGTCATTTAAAGCCTCCACAGTTTAAGGCTCTTGCCTTGTTGTTCTGTGTGTTTAACTCTTTGTTCTAAAGCATCTTTGCGACTCTTATTTGGTAAAACATCTTTATTATGGAGCCGTATTCTAAATACTAAAGCTCTCTATTTTCACAAAAGAAACACAAGACAAAACAACACAGAACACACTGCATGCAGCACAATCTGCCTCTCCGTTATCCATCTGTATTAGTATGTTCACGGTACCAAAACGTTGCATAATTCACTCCTGTTGTTTCGGTGTCCTTAAAGCCCCAGAAGTTAGTAATTACTTTGCCAATACTACATTCTTTCCTACAAAATATTGTGTCCCTAATGAGCAAAATGAAGACGTGGATTAATCCTGAGGAGTTTCTCAGGATGTTTAAATAAAACATCCTTTAATTGATATATTTTTTTTCTTTTTTTTATATTCCTGAGTTTACAAGTTAATACAAAGACACAATAAGCTTCCTGGAAAGCAGCTTAAGGGAAACAAACCGAATCAGCTACACAAGAAATAACCCCAAAACAAAGGGGATTATGGGTAGAAGGAGACAGATGCAGTTTGTTATGTTTGGCATGTTCGGTAAATCCCAGCATTTGGAGGAACTGGAACCGCCGAGCGTTCGGGGATTTGTACTTAACAGACGACTTAAAAGATTAATTGGCAGCGCCGATAGTTGTTTAAATTGATGGATTGGTTAATGGATTGATCAATGTGCCATATCAGCACTCAGGTGATTTAGGCTGTGTGGGAGAGTCTGTACTGTATAATGTATAATGCCTATTAACAGATGGGACACTGCCAACATAGACAGAGATGTGTGTGTGTGTGTGCTGGTAGTTGTATCTGTATGGGGACCTGGAGACATAAAGCGGACCGTTTGCTAAGTGAGGACGTTTAAATGATCCTCGCTTCTTCACAGGACAGTCTGAGGTCGACGACGTGGTTTAGGGTTAATGTTACAGATATTCATAGGTTCAGGTGAGCAGAGAGGAAATGTATCAGTGAGGATCCACACAAGAGTAGAAGTACAAATGTGTTTGTTTGTTTGTGAATTGGGGGAAATAAAATCAGGGTCTCTGAAGTTTTTGAAAACATAAATGGGTCACTGAAAGTGCCTGAATTTATATATTTTGCACAAGTTGTTAAAGTCAAAGAACACAGTTTGTGGCGAGCGAGTGTGAAAATTAATGTCTCAGAAGTACGTCATTATGTGTCCTCATATTAGAGGAAATTAGGCCTGGGAAGTTCTGGGAACAGTGCTTGAATTTGATGTTTCAAAAGGTGTGTTTTTTTTAAACTTCCATCTGCCGCAGTAGCCGTCCTGCCAGGTGCTCTGATGACCAGCACTGCTGCCGCGCTACACTGAGCTGGTATGATCAGGCAGCGCCTCCTCCTAGAATTTAACGGGGGAATAATTTATACATTCGGGAGTCCACATCACTTAGTCTGAGCTTTTCTCTCGGTCGTGTGTGTTTTCGTAGGTTTCGTGTGTGTTCTGGGTGTTCTGTGTGTTTTGTACGATTCAAATATGTGTCTGACGCTTGACTCCTGCACTAACAGGTGTGTGTGAATGCTGAGTGTGTACAGTCTGTGTGTGTGTGTGTGTATGTGTGTGTGTGTATCTGAGGGTGAGAAAGAGAGAGAGTGAGAGTGTGTGTGTGTGTGTGTGTGTGTGTGTGTGTGTGTGTGTGTGAGAGTGTATGTTTTGTTTTATTCATCAAAGGCCAATCTGCTTCTTGTAAGAGGCGCATGAATAAAGCATAGAGACTCCTACTGATATCTGTCCTCTCTCTCCCTCACACACACACACACACACACACACACACACACTCACACACACACACACACACACACACACACACACACACACACACACACTCTCCATTCATTAAACCTTACTCTCTCCCTCGCCGCAGAAGCTTTTGTAGCGATCAGAAACGGCAGATAAAATCTAATAAAGTAAGTCCAATAACGGAGATAACCATCAGTTTTCTGAAAGGATAATTCAGTCTTATTACAACTTGCTCTCATTTTCATAATTTTCATCAGTAATAAGAACGTTTTCCTTAAACTTAAACTGCTTCAATCTGGAAACATGATGACATCACTGAAAAGAAACCTCACTGTGCAATCAACGCTTACACACAGTTTCCATGTGCATAAAGTGTTTTAAACAATCTGAGGCAGACTAGCTGATCTGACGTCAGTATAGCGACGTTGCCGTGTCCCAAATTCTCGCGCTGAACCTGGTGAGATTCAGTTTTATCTCATCAATCAAAGGCGGTCTGTCAATCAATCGATCAAGCGTCTCGCTCACCCTGCAGAGGCAGCACGTCGTTCCCGTGGATCATGATGCTCAGCTGGAGGACGAGCTGCGGAGCCGACTTCAGGAAGGCTTCCAGGAGGCGGAGCATGGTGATGTCAGCGCTCTCGAACATCAGCCGCCAGTGGAAGTGGCGACGGGGTCCGTCGCCGTGCCAACGGCTCTGGGCGCCCAGGTAGAGGGCGTGGATGTACCTGAGGGCGAGAGACAGAAACAGGGGAATTAAATAGTGATTAATCATCAGCAAATATTGGAATCTTGCACCTCTGATCCCACAATGTCTGTATTTTCTGTTGTGGTGCATTGTCTTAAACAAATATCTAATTTTGCGAACAATATCTCAAAATGATGATAATCTGCAACAAGCGATCGAAGTGAAAAGCCTTCGGAAAAATGCATCTCAAGGAATCAATGTCTCACTGGATTGAGAGCACATTCGTCCTGCAGCCCGCTTTAACAAAAGATCCATCGTTCTGAGGAAACACATTACAGTTTTAGAAGATTATTAAAATACACTTGATTGGCCAGTGTGCTTGTGCATTTCAGTCTTGCTATTGAGATTGATAGTTTAATGTCAATGAGGCTTTTACCGGCTTAAATAAAGGATAATTGTCCTTCTTATGTTGCAGATTTATATCTTTTCTCTCTTCCCAGTCGCATTACGTGTGCACGCTTCCATAAAAAGTTTACTTTATGTACATATAGGGAGTCATCATTAATTCAGAAGTGAAAAACATCAGGATGAACAGCAGCCTCGAGGCCTTTATCTTTACACTGAGGGGTTTGTATATGAGATACATCAGTAATGCTGAAAATGCTCAGTTTCACTCAGCAGCACTTTTTACTGGTGTAAACACAAACAGGTATCGCAGTGTAACAATCTAAATGACAGCCTCCAGGAGAAAAATATGAACCTTGCTGCTCTCCTGGGAGGGAAAAAAAAAAACACCACGGAGCGTTTTGTGTTCCTCGAGGGAAACATCTTTACCCTCAGCTGTCACCGTTCAACTCTGATGGGCTTTTATTTTGATGGTTTTTTGGTGTTGGTCACCAGGTTGCAGCAGGTCAACCTCTACACGGCGGAGAGTAGCTCTGTGTTTTTTGTTTTTTTTTGACAAAATATTGATGTGAGGGGAGGAGGGCAGGGCTGCTCGCTCTCCTGCCGGTGCAGCATGAGGTCTGCATTAAATAAAGTCTGCTGTCAGTGAGGACCAGGAGGCGACTTTGATAGAAAAACACAAGGTAGCTGTTTGGAAACACAGGTATTACGACTCGGAGGAGAAAAGTGTTAGAAGACAGGTGATGTTTCAGCCTGACGGGGAACAAGTGACACAACGCTTGCTGTAGTTTTGTGACCAGAGTTTCCTTTTATTGCAAAAGTTACCAAGTATTAATGATAAAAAATGGTTTAGGAGTGAAATACAGCATCATGTACGTACGACAGTGGGAAACAAATCTTTGTTTTATTAGTTTTTCAGTCATGTTTAATCGAGATTAACCTGCAGGTTTACAGCATCCCTGCAAAATATGTTTCCTACCAGCTCGTAAATTGATTCATCACAGTTGAAAACAAGTCAGTCAGTCAGAATATTTCTAGTTTCTTCACTGTAAATCAATTTGTTCAAGTGTTGTCCAAAGTTTCATTTTTCCTCGTTCAACTGAAGATATCTGCCTTCTTCTTTCAAGACCTCAAACCTCTTAAAACAGATTGAAATTCTCACCGTACCTGCAGATTTAAAACACACCTGTAGGCATTTGTGACATTTTTCAGGAGCTTTTAAATGACAATGACTGAAGACGTCTGCTAGAAAAACACAAATCCTCTTCAAACACTGAATACGTTCATCTCTTCAGGTGGAAACAGGAAGGAAAAGAAAAAGGTGAATTTCTTCTAACTCCAGTGAGGTAACGATCTCTGATGACGGGTCATCAAGTGCGCTGTCATCACTGTGATGGTGGTTCTGACACAACCCGACCATCACTGCAACCGACCAATCACGCTTTAACGGATAGCTTTGCAGGAAGTGCACCGGTAAACATAACAAACATGGGAGAAGTCGTCTTTCCAGGCTTGTTTGTAAACCAGGTCTTCTTACATTTAACCAAACAGAACCAGAAAACAGAAAAGAATCTGTAAGAAGTAAATGTAAACGATGCTCCTGGAATAATAACACCGGGAAGGACTGATGCATCATGGGAGAAGAGGATGGCAGATAGTTGTAGCGGTACAACAGGAGAAATGAAGCTCGCTGGAGGAAAAAGCGAGACGACACTCACTTCCTGCGCTTCTGCATCCCGAAGCAGATTTTAAATAGAGGAGTAAAAATAACCCACAGCGCACACACACACACACACACACACACACACACACACACACACACACACACACACACACACGTCAGCATTTATGATGATGTTCAAGCCTGCAAAATACAGACAAGCATGGATACACATGTGTATGTAGTTGACACACACACATACAGCTAAACACACACTTGAAATGTCTCACATGCACACACACACACACACACACACACACACACACACACACACACACACACAAACACACACACACTGACAGACAGGCAGGGAGGCCAACGACGCAGCCTGGAAATCTGTAGCTCTGCAAATTATTTGCTGTCCAAGCACTGCTGGCACTCCTCCATTCAGTCTCTATGTCTCTCTGTCTCTCTCTCCACCTCCACCTCTGTAACGCTCTTCTTCTTCTTCTTCTTCTTCTTCTTCACCTTCTTCTTCTTCTGTCTCCATCTCTATGTCTGTCTCTGTCCTTTTAGCTCTTTTATATCTGATCTCTACATTTATCGGTCACCGTTCTTGCCCTTTCCTGCTGTCTTTGTTCCGTTGTGCCGGCGGTGTCAGTGGGTCAGTGGCTCCAACACTTTGGTTCAGACTCTCAACAACTGCTTGAAGGTTTGGCGTCACATCTTGTTCAGACGTTCAAGTTCAGGACGATTTAACAATCTCCTGCCTGGTATCTCTTTAATACCTTTAATAAGATACCAGTAGAACTTATGCCATTACCATCTGCCTCTGCTTTACTTTGTGTTTAATGCAAATTAGCAAATACTAGCATGCTAACATACCAAATGAAGATGATGAACACAGATAAAAGCAGCCTTGCATCATGACTCCGCCTCTTTTTGGGAGTGAAAGCAGGCGCCCGCTTTGACTGGCAGTAAATACAAACATTGAGGTCTCTGCTAACAAAATAGCATGAAATAATAACAACATGTTGATTTCTAGGAGACCAAATCCTGTGGCTAGTCAGGAAAACAATAATAATTGGGAGTTGATGGCTGTGACGACCTTGTCCAGGAAATGTTTTTCTGTCATTAGGACGTTTTATTTTGCTCTTTTATAGTTTGTCCAGAGAGACGTTACTGTAAACTAATTATATTTCTTCGTGCTGCTGAGAAGGTTCATTATTCAGCTGAATTATTAATGTTAAAACATCCTCTGCTCCTGAGGGGGTCTTTGGCGTGAACGGACTGTTAAACCAAACTCCATTAAAAAAAACAAGTGTTTTAGAGCTGAACCATGATTTCTCACAGTAAAAAAAAACTGTAGATACATCATCACTAATCCTCTTCTGATTGGTTTGGATCTATAGACAATCATCACACACGTCATTTACTCAGCAACATCATTAAGTGACAAAGTGTTTCCAACAGACGGGACAAATTGACCGGCTGGTTCCCATTTTTACCATTTTCAAACTTTGAGCAGAAAACACAGATATCTTCTATCACAGCTGTTTTTTAGGAACGCTTCCTGCTCTCATCTATAGTAAACATACCTGCTTAGCGTCAGCATGTTAGCACTGTTAGCTACCATGCTAATGTTAGCATTTAGCTGAAATCATCACTTCCAGAGCAGCTAGCATGGCTGTTTGTCTGGTTACCGTCTCTCATCACCTCTTTTCTGTTTCTTTCTGCTCTCTCGCAGTTCTTCCTCTATTCTCTCTCTCACTCCACCTTTTCCTTCATCGTTTTCTCTCTCCATCCATCTTCATCGCTCTCTTCTTGTGTCTCTCTCCCTCTTTTTCTGCCTCCTTTGCTCTGCTTGTTATCTCTCATTTTGTTTCTCTCTCAATCCAATTTCATGCAGCCATTGTCTTTCTCTCTCATTTCTTTTTCCCTCCCTCTCTCCATCCAATTTATTTTGCTCTTCCCTCAGGCGTTCTCTCTGCCTCGAGCTTCCAATCTATCAAATCTATATGAATCCTCTCCTCCTCCACCTCCTCTACTCCTACCTTCCTCCATTACTCCTCTTTTCTCCTCCCCTGTGTTCTTTTTCTGCTCCTCTTTATCCTCTTCCCTCTCTCCTCCCACTGGTCCTTCTCTCTTTTTCCTCTGCTCTCCGCCAAAAACTCTACTATCTGCAAGGCCACAGTTGGACCGCTGAGACCCTGAGCATTTGTAGAAAGAGCTTGTGTGTGTGTGTGTGTGTGTGTGTGTGTGCGTGTGTGTGTGTGTGTGTGTGTGTGTAGTCTTAGGGAATTGCTGCCAAGTGTGATGGTGAGCCAAGAATGAACCCAAGGAGAGAGACTCACACACAGAGAAATTAAACTGTTACACACACTTCATTTAAACCTCTTTTAAGTGAATATTACAGGTCAGCGGCTGAAACCAGCGAAGAAAAAAAAAAAAAAAAGGAAGAAGAAGGAGGCAGAAGTTTATAATTCAGCCGAAGTCACCAGAAGTGGCAGCAGCGCTTTCAAGCGTGAGCGCAGACCGAGCAGGAAGCGCGGCGCCGAGAACGAAACAATTTGAGGGATTACTTCACTCGGCTGGAGTACAAATCTGAGGTACGTGTACCTTAATGTTTCTTCTCTGGCCAGTCTAAACCTCTACCTGTCCACATGTCACTTTTTACTCACTACAACTGTTTTACAGATCAATTTGACAGATTCATGCACACAAAACAAGCAAAGTGTAGCTAAAATCAACTAGTTGATTGGTAGAATATTCTGATAATTACAAAAATGTCTAAATGCAAAGGTTCCACTTTTACCAATATCTAATTATTTTGATTTATTATCTAAATATTTCGTGGTTTGGAGGTCAGGTTGAACTAAACAAACCTTGGACATTCATTATTGTCAGAGGTTTTTTACAAACAAAAACAATCAGCTGATGAAAGGAGGAAATAATTAAATCCAGATGAATCCACAACGAAAACTAGACTTTCTCCCTCGTGGCTGTGAAGCATCAGTCCAGTTCCTGAGCTGTGGCGCTGAATCACGACCAGAACAGAATTTAACTTAACATAACGTTCATCATTTTATCCTATTAGACATTTATATGTCAAATATTATTATAATTATTGAGGGAATTTTTAATTATGGCCCAAAAATGTGTTTTGTGACGTCACAGTGATAGTGGACGTCTGAACCAGATATGAAGAAAGTCCCTTGATGATTTCTGATTTCCCAACTGGCTGTTGGACAGACGGACCCGAACACATGATTCTGGTTCTGTCGCCGGTGTGGAGGCATTATTATAATATTAATAATTATACGACATCTTATGCAAAAGAAATAAAAATGAGCTCACTCAACAACATCAATAAAATCCTGCCTTTGTATTAAAGAATGAGTGACATAATCTCTCAAATTAAGCAACAAATATACAAAATCAGGGATTAAAGGGTCTGAAATATAATCTGGAGACCACGACGAGCTTTAAAGTTGATCAATATGATCTTAAAATCAATTCTAAATCAAAAACGGAAGAGGAAGAGTGTAAAGAGGCCAGATCAGGTGTGACATGATCGAACGTCACAGTCCAGGTTAAAAAACAAAAATAGAAGTCGTCATTTGAACCGTCTGACACTCAGATTTGAATAATGACTTTTCTGTTTTTATGCGCTGGATCATTATTGTCACTGGATGCAGATCTCACATCATTACGCCTCATTGAGTGGAAATTGATCAGCGAACACGGCGAGAGGCAATAAAGAAAGGTCAGGAAACAGATTTTAGCGTCAGCCGTAATTAATGATTTGTTTACCTGAAGCAACAAACGAGACTGATAATGACTCTGATGATAACAGAGGCAGATAGGACGCCTCTTCAATCACTCAATCATTTCCTGACCATTAATTTTTATAACCGCCGCTCGCAAGACTAATGACTTCTCCGTATGTTTTCTGATGTCATAACTCTGCCTCTTAACCGCGGTGACATCACAGTGATGTCAGGCCGCGACTGTGAATCCCCCATCGACGAGAGAAAAGGAGAGAAGGGAGGTGGGGGAGAGAGAAAGAGGCAAGAGGAGAAAACAAGCGTTTATTAATAACTCGCCGCTGCAGTTGATCAAAGACTGGACTGCAGCTTCTGACCCGCCCCCTCGTCAGTCTCCACGGCGATAAATTGGTACCAGCACCAGGCTTTTAACGAGCGGCTGATCTATTAGCTTGACTCACAGGCGCAGCACATTTTCTATATATCCTGCAAATCCCTCAGCCGTTAACAGCACACACACACACA
>NC_051045.1:2834457-2924457 GCF_904848185.1 Acanthopagrus latus | reverse complement strand
GAGGTCAGGAAGTGTTACTGATGTGACCCTGTTTGTTGATATCACTCCTCACAGGCTGTAACCGGTCCCGTTGGGTCGAATTCTGCACATCACGACCCGAGTTCGGACTGATGTGGAGCCAAACAGGACGACGGAGCGCGGACGAGATATCCAGTCGGTGGGATCCTCTGCAGAGAGCAGCGAGCGCTGAGCCACAAACACTGAGTGAGTGTTTGTATGGAAGCCCACACAGAGCAGAAATAATGTCTCCTCTCTGTCTGCGTGGAGCTCAGCTGTCAACACCGACCTACTTAGACCGCCACACTGAGAGAAACCCGGCACAGAGAGAGGAGGATTATGGGAGAGAGTAAAGGAAGGATAGAAGGAGGAAGCAGAAGAGGAACAGAGGGAGGAGAAGAAGAAGAAGAGGTGAGGAGATAATGTGTGACACGAGGGAAGAGAAAGAAAAGACGAGAAGAGGAGTGACAGAGACGAGGAGGAAGGACACGATGTTTGTATTTGAATGTGTGGATTTGTGTGTGTGTGTGTGTGTGTGTGTGTGTGTGTACAACAGAGGTGAACGACCATTGATCGCTGCTGCCGAAGCTGCTGATCAGATAAGATCACGCCGAGCGCTGAAGTGTTTAATTGGGAATTGTGTGTGTGTGTGTGTGTGTGTGTGTGTGTGCGAGCGGTTGATGTTATCACTTAACTCAAGGGCTCGAGTTTGATCTTTTATCTCACACACACACACACACACACACGCACACACAGACACACATCCGTCATTCAGGAGTTGCAGAATCCAGAGGCGTCGCTCTGCTGTGTAACGACTTCAAGGAGAAAACGAGGAGGAAACGGGAGCAGAGGGAGAGGAGAAGTAATCGAGAGGGGTTAATGAGGAGGAAAGAAACTAGAATGTGGTGAAAGAGGAGGAGAGGAAAATAAAAGAAGGTGGTATAAAACAGGAAGAAACGGGAGTGGAAATCAGAGAGAAGAGGGGGAGGGAAAAGAGGAGGGGAGTAAGAAGGTGGAAGGAAAGGAAAGAGAGAGAGAGAGAAGAGAAAATACAAAACTGAAAGGGACAAAAATGACGAGAGAGAAACGAAATTAAGCTGAAGTGAAGAAGAAGAAAACGTGATCAAAGGGGAGAAAAGAGAAAAGAAAGGGATGCCAAAATAAAGGAAGGGAAAAGGAAACGAAAGAGGGATGAGGGAGAGGAGGAAAGTAAAGTAAAGAAATGAACCCGAAAGAAAGAAAGAAAGAAAGAAAGAAAGAAAGAAAGAAAGAAAGAGAAACCAACAGAAACAAAAGTAAAATGTTGAAGGGAAAAAAGCTCAAGAGACGGAAGAAGAAAGGATACCAGGAACCTTACGGCAAAACTGAGGCGTGAAATAGAAACCTGAAAAGAGAGACCAAAAAAAAAAAAAAAGAGAATATGAGGAGGGAGGAGAAAAAAGGACGAGGAGGTAAAGAAGTGAGGATAAAGAAAAGGGTGAGGAGGTGATAAAAAGAGGTGAAGAAGAGCAGAGAGAGGAGGGAGAGAGAGAAGAGGTGAGGAGATTTATGGCGTGAAGAAAAGGTAATGAAGGGAGAGAAGAAAAGGTAATGGAGGGAGAGAAGAAAAGAGGAATGGAGGAGGAGATGATCGGTGAGCCGCTGCCTTCGCTGATCAATCACTGTTTATGGAACAATCAGAGAGGGAGAGAGGGAGGATGGATGGATGAGAGGGAGAGATATTTATTACACAGAGAAATAAATGATAATGGAGCGGTGAGAGAGAGAAAGAGATGGATGCTCACAGTCGAACTCTCACTTCTTCCTGTCCTCTCCTTTTTTTTCTGTATTTGGCTTCTTTTGGTCCGTTTCCTGTCTGACTTCCTCGTCTCCTCGCCTCGCTTCTTCTACCTGAGAGCACCTGAGCCAATCACAGCAGGCGGGAGGAAAATAGAGGCATCATCTTCCTTTTCCAGTCTGGATGACGTTGATGAAAATGCTACAATATCGACTCCTGGATCAAAATATATCGAACTCTCGACTCTTTAGTCATCGTCCTCGGTGAGAGTAAAGGTTCAGTCTGTCAGATTTGGGGGATGTTGGAGGAACAACACAGGCAGAAATGAGTCTGTTGTTTCTACACAAGGAGGGAGAGTCGGCCATGTTGCACCATCAGAAAGCAATTTGAGAAGGAACGCTCTCCCTCTCGATCAGCTGCCTTCTCTCTCTAAATCCTGCCAGAGATCAGTACCTGCTGGGTCCAGACCCAGACGCCATCCGATCCGAACCCAAAGCTTTCAACCGACTGAGCAAAAACATCTGGACGATTAAATGACTTCCGCTGGAGAGCCGGAATGACGGTTCTGTTGGCGTCTCCTCAATGTCCACGTGACGTCCTCACGGGGTTCAGAATTAAAGTTTTAACAGTTTTTTTAAGACATCGTTTCAACTCCACGTCACGGCTGCATGAGGTAAAATTTGGCCGAGATAAAAACTTTAATCATGAACCACAAGAAGTTCTTCAGACGTCTGCAAACTGCAGTGGAAAAGACGTCTAAATGTCAACAGCGAGCGCTGAAGAGGCGGCTCAAAAAGACGTCGCGCAAACTTTCTCCCTGTCGCTCCACCAGAAGTCGTCAGAAGAGACGCTGAACTGACGTTGATTGACGCTCGAGGACTCTTTCATTCGACGGAGCGTTTTGTGTTGTAACAGAGACGCCGGCAGCTGAACAAACTCGCACAAACCGACTGCATGTGTTGTAAATCTCACGTCAAGGAAAAAGTCCATTCGACGATTATTGAAAGATCTGCTGGAAAAACACCACGTTACACATGATTCACTGCAGTCTGGTGATAATAATGTCATTCTACCAGGAAACTGTAAATCACACGATAAGCGGTGGTGTTACATCCAGGCGCCAGTAAAAAAAAAAAACTAACAAAACCAAACTCGCATAAATATCCAATATTTCTGAATTAATGGCTGTTAGAATATTTGAAAATCATGACCCATCTGTAGCACTCAGCCAATCAAAGACGAGAGATGAGTCGAGGAAAAAAGGACGACAAAACCAGAACTTTACCTCAAGAATGAGCTGACTGGACACTTATCGCATGTTCTGATCAAACTAAGTTATTACTGTGAAACAACAGGATCTGTGGATTATCTGGAGTAACCGGGTCAGGATTTCTGGAAAGAGACATCGCTGCTGAGCAGCTTCGAGCAGCGAGTGACATCCAGTCCCATCATATCTGAGAGACGGCGAGCTCCCCTCGTCCTCCTCCTCGTCCTCCTCGTCCTCCTCGTCCTCCTCCTCCTCGTCCTCCTCCTCCTCCTCCTCGTCCTCCTCCCTCCCCTCCTCCTCCTCCTCGTCCTCCTCCTCCTCCTCGTCCTCCTCCTCCTCGTCCTCCTCCTCCTCCTCCTCGTCCTCCTCCTCCTCCTCATCCTCCTCGTCCTCCTCCTCCTCCCTCCCCTCCTGCTCCTCGTCCTCCTTTCCAAGCTTTTCCGGTTGTTGAGTTCTTTCTAATCTCTAATCTCCTCGTCTCCCCTCCTCTCTTCACTGTGTCTCCTCAGATTTTTTGAAGGTCATTACTTTCAGAACATTAAATCGCGGCAGGAAGCTGAGTTTCTGCTCGGCCTCCTGCGGTTCAGGGTCAGCAGCCCCCCAGTTTCTCCCTGCAGTAACCGGGTCGGGATTTCTGAGACATGTGACGGTTCAATTCCTCCTGCAGCTCGATGGGATTGATTAAAAATTGTCTTTTTTTTTTCACATTCATCAAAACGCTGATTGAACAAACTGCCGCACATTAAAAGAGCAGGAGTGGAACAAAAGAAATTAAATTAATCTCACGAGGGCCCAAAAGAATTAAAAAAAGATAAAACATTAAATTAACAGGGAGGGAAGTAAAGAGAGAAAAAGGAGAATAACTTCAAATAAAAAAGTCTTTTAGGTTTTAAACTCTAATACTCGTACGTCTTCCCTTTAACACTGAAGCTGTTGTGTAATCTTATTTACACTCTGTTTCTCTCGGCTTTGTCTCGGTTCTGCTGTGGCCCACTTTCCCCCCCGAAACAAAACAAACACACACACATTCGGCGTCGCTCCACGGAGAGGATTCACCTGAAAGCACCTGAACTCTGTTACAGAATCAGTTCTTTTGTGATGCTTCTCGCTCGTCTGCATCAATTTTGGGGTCGAACGCCGGCGGCTGCAGTTGGACGTTTGTGACGGCGGACAAATGTTTCACGGACGGAAAACGTTCTTCAAATCATCAGCAAACGCTTTTATTGTCAGAGGAAGAAAGAATAAAAGCTGCTTATTTTTTCCAGTGAAAACACACACACACACACACACACACACACACACACACAAACACACACACAAACACACACACAAAAACAGGTTTTAGCATCTTGTCACGACATCGCGGAGAGTCTGGAGACGAAATCATTAAAAAGCTTTTTGAGGGTTGTTGAGTCTAATTTTCTGTTTCTCTGCTGGTGATAAATGAGACACTTTCACTGTCAGTCACGACACACAGACGACAGCACGAGCACGGATGAGTGTTGAGTGTCCGCTGGCAGGACGGCGGCGAGCAGAACAAGCTACTGCTAACATGAGCTGTTCAAAAACTTTCTTTTTAGTAACTCTGTGTACACAAACAATGTTGTCAGTGCTGGTGTTCATGTGTAGAGACCCTGGTGATGCTACCAGCAAAGTGTCATGTTGTGTCGAGACTTCTTACTGTTTTAACAATAGAGATTTTGATGCTATCATAAAAGTGCCCATAGCACTCCCACTGAAAATGAGCTTGACCCAAAAACGAAAATACGGTAAATCTTAATAGTGCCTCTTTCATCGTAAGTATGTTTTTACACGAGGGTTTGACTTGGGTACATTCACAAAAAAGGCCAGGTTGTATTTTGGTGAGAGTTTCACTTTAAGCCTGCACATTATCAACAAATTGTCCCTCACAAATATCGTGATGCATGATATTTGTGAGGGACAGTGTTACTTATGTCAGCGGGAGGCAGAGATCGTCTAAAAACTCACCTCATATTCTTTAAAACGCACGTCTCGGGGAACATGTTGGATTTCATGAAGTTGCTGTGGCGACACTTCTGCCACACGACAATTATTACTAATCTCGTTAGCCATTTTCACCCGATGCTAACGTCTGCAGCCATAAATTATAACTGCTACAGCGAGCCGAGCTAATCAGGTGTGCATCTCTGAGAGAAGTGTGTGCAGCAGAGTCAGTAAATACCTGATCGTAAAGCTGCCACGAGAAAACAATATTATTGTAGATTACAGCGAGTGTGTCAGGCACCGCAGATTGATAATGTTTTGTTTTTGTGATGTTTATGTGTTGAAAAGCTTTTATTTTGTAGCCCGCTTCAGTGTAGTGAGTAAATAAAGGATCGAGAGGTTGATGCACTCAACACAGACAACGCTAACAAACAACAAGATGATATCAAGAAGATCAGGTGCAGCTCGTCTGTCGCTGGTTCACTTCTCGGTCACGTGACAAGAAAAAAAAAAAGGCTGCAATAAATGTTCATGTGAAGAATCACACAGAGCAAAAATAACACATTAGATGGAAGATATCAAGATATTGATAATATCTAACGAGGCTGACGGTTATCTGTGGTGATTACTGCACACCAAGTTTTGAAATTCATACATAATTTAGTGTTTCGTGTTCTTACAGGACGAGACGTTTTTAAAATGAAGCAGGTTGTTCGTCTGCTGGAGGTGACGCACGGAGGCAGTTCAGCAGAGATAAAGATGGTGGGTAGTTCACCAATAAAAATCTGTTATCTGTGTGTGTGTGAGTGTGTGTGTGTGTGAGTGTGTGTGCTGTCTAGGACTTGCTGTCCAATATAGCTTTTCCCAACACGCCGCTGCCATGGTTACACAGGGATATGAGGCGCCGCGGAAACAAACAGAGACGTTTGAGCGCGCTCACTGCTGATCACCTGGCTGTCGCTCGCTCTCTCTCTCTCCTGCACACACACACACACACACACACACACACACACACACACACGCGCGCACACATACACACCAGCTATAAATATCCATGTGCCACTCAAAGTGAATCAGTTGTCTATCCCCAAGCTGCTGTCCCACATAGCCACTCAACTGAGCTGTGTGTGTCAGTTTGAGTGTGTGTGTGTGTGTGTGTGTGAGAGAGAGAGAGAGAGTGTGTGTGTGTGTGTGTGTGTGTGTGTGTGTGTGTGAGAGAGAGCGAGAGAGAGAGAGAGCGAGCGAGGAAAAGTGTTATTTTTAAGTCGAGTGTTTGAACGACAGAGCGAGGGGTAGAAATCCAGCGAGAAGAAGAAAGAGAGAGTGTCTGTGTGCGTCAGAGGAAGTGTGTGTGTGTGTCTGTGTGTGTGTGTGTCTGTGTGTCTGTGTGTGTGTGTCAGAATAAACATCCCCCCCCTCGGCCAATCAGTAATGAGTAAACAAACACAGCGCCCCCCTCAGGCCAATCAGCGCAGCCTCAGGAGAGCCGGGAGGAAGTGGGAGCGGCGCTCTGAAGTTTCAGATAAACTGCTCGACGTCGCGTCAGCTAAAGCGATGACTGTGGCGCCCCCCTCAGGCCAATCAGGGGAACGTCTGAAAACACCAGAACGGGGAAAAGAAGATAAAATTGTTGAAAGTCCTATGTTTTTTTTTTTCTCTTTCCAAAGACGACTCTTTTTACAGGCGAGTCTTAAATTCAGGCACTTTCTTTTTCCTTTGAGCTGGAGAGTTAGCATCAAGAGATTCAGCCTGATCTCCGTCTTTTGTTTTGTTTTGCTTTCTGCCACCAACAGGAATCTTTAAGCCTTTTCCTGCTCCTGAAAATGTTCATTAAAGAATCCTACAAGTCCTCTCCCAGTCTAGCTCAAAGTAAATTCAAAGCAGTTGTCATAGCACAGACAGAAAACACACCTGCCAGAGAGTAACAGGAAAAAAAAACTCATTACAGTTCTTCATTTCCTTATTTACACCAACTTTGTGGATATAAAATAGTCAAAAACGAGCGCTCAGGTGGAAAAACAAACTGTTCAAAGAGCAAAAAGCATACAACCTGCAAAGGTTTGGGCTTTAAAAACTGATATAAACTACATATTACAGATTTGAAGTCTAATTTGATCACCCATTGGCTGTTGTAGGCTATAGGGCGGGCACAACTCCTCAAACGAGCTGCCAATCGCAGGGCTTCCATCTCAGGTTCATCAGCGTCGAGGGATAACAGGATATTTTTTTGCTAAGTATCAACAAATCCCATGAAAACATGAAAACCAGCGATGTGTTTCTCTTAATACCTTCTGACTTCACTGTCTTTGGCACTCGGCCCAAAGCACATTGTTCCCTGCTGAGTACATCAATCTTTTAAAAGAAGTTGCAAACATGAGCACCAGTTGTGTTTTTCAAAAAAAAAAAAAAAAAAAGAACAGCGGTTTCTGGATATCTCAGTTGACAGGATAACAGTGTGTTTTATTTTCAGCAGTGGATTAACACACATGTGGCGCTCCGCCTCAGTGTTAACAGCGGCAGGACGACGTACGTGTGATTTTTATGTGTGTGATGAAGGAACACGTCAGCCCGGTCACCAGGATATAATGTTGGCAGTTAACGTTTCTGCAAACCACAGATACGACCCAGGTTGACATTTGACTTATCACGTTCACATTACAGGCTCAGTCGCTGACGTTCTCATCAGCAGGTGAAGGATGATCGTCGTGTTATTACAGCTAACAAAGCTGCCAGGAGAGCGACTGCAGTTTGAGTCACAACACTGGACGTTTTAAGGTTCCCAGCTGTGATCGCAGCGACCAAAAACGTCTATTTTCAGAGGAAATCGGACGTTTTCACTGACACTGACCAAATGTGCAACCTGAGATAACATAAAGAAATGTTCAGTTTTAACGTATCTGTGGTTTTGCAAAGACAAACTCTGGGTTTAGCATCTCGCCTGGTGCAACAGTGAGACTGATGTGTTGTTGAATAGTTTTTTGGACAGTAATGAAGCTCCAAGGCGCAGAAGAAGAAGATATATCAGGCCTTGATGCACAGAATGGGAAACAATCCGTTGCCTAATGGGAGCACGTCATCTACGCAACAAAGAGTTGCTGCTAAACTTTTATCTGAAGCACATAAACGCATTCTTACTTTTTACCTCCCTGCGCTGATGACTTGTTTTGTTTTGGGGCTGACCTTTAAGATTTTATTGATTACTCTTCAAGTCCCTCGAATCACTTCAGCCTGCAGGTCATATTTCAGAGTTAGGCTGCGTCCAGACCGACTCCAGCGATTACAGTCATGGTCCGAACTTTATGTTGGGAAGGAGAAGTTTGTGATTGTTTGCACACGTTGACGGATTAAAAGTAAAAGTAAACAAACGGGACACGAGGTATATCTCAAATCAAGTCACCAAAGGAGTCACGATATATCATAAAAAACCTGATTCAAAATGAGACAGGCTGCGTTTACTTTAATAACACAAAGACTTCCAAAACTCAGTAAACCTGGTCCTCCACAGACGCGTCACGTAAACGTGGTGGCCCCTTCCAATTATTCCTAAAAATCCCCACAGCCCTCGAATGCACCACGGCACAACAACAGGTGTCGCGCCGTTGTAACACAACCAGCCCCCGAAGCAGACGTATTAAATTATACGTCGAAGAGAAAATAGACTTGGTACGAGTCTTGACTGAGGTTATAAAAGATACAAGAGTGAAGGAGAGGAAACGGTGAATTCATCTTCCTCTGAAGACGAGAGCTGAGCTGCACCGGAGGGAGGCCGTTTGAAAGCAGATGGATGATGTGTTAAGTATACACTCAGGAAGACAGTAGTACTCAAAGTGCTCGTCGTTTCTTTCTGCCTCCAAAACCCTCTCTCTTGGCACATTTTCACCTTTTAAAAAAAGAGAAAGAAATAGAACACCATCATCTCTTTTGTTGAGATAAGTCAGCGGTGAAGCTTCAGAGATGCTTGAATAAAAAAATTTTTAAAAAACAAGGCCGCAACAGAACACACACACACACACACACACACACACACACACACACACACTCTCACACACACACACGGCATCCTGACATGATATTTAGACGAGCCACGGATGCTCGCAGACACCCACAGTTCAGCGTATAATGCTTTGAGCGTCGCAAAATGTCATCCCCCCCCCCTCCCCCTTAAAACGGTCGCCATGGATACTGACCCACATTCCAGCCAACATAACGATCTGCTGCTCGTTTACATTCACCTCCATAAACTCCCCCCTCACCGCCCGACGTGACCTCGCATGGGAGGAAAAAAAGTCTGGAAAGTTTTGATTCTTTATCCAGCTGCTTCTGTTACAACGAGTGTTTTTAATTAACACGTGGTAATTACGAGAAATTGAATTACACAGCAGACTGTCGGGCCTTTGGTGGTAGTATGCACTATCTATCTAGGCAGAAAGGGAGTTAATGTTTAAAGGTTTTATTCACATTATGTTGACTGTAACCTGGAAGTTTTGGCACAACCAACCCAAGGGAAAACATTTCAGCCCTTGATGCTAACGTTAGCTAGCATGCTACTGCTGACAGAAGTGTTGATCGTGCTCACATCCAGACTCGTTTGATCTTCTGCTTCTGTTTGTTTCTCACAGCATCGTGGTACCACAGCACTTCTGTTTACGTCTGCTTCTCCGTGAGATCACCTGCTGCACTTCCTTCAGACCTCAGCAACAGACAGAGACTCCTGAACACAAGACAAGGATCAGGGTTTATTTCTTCCTCTGGTAAGTTTTCATATTTAATTGTTTTGCAGGGTTTATTTAGGCAGCTTGAGCTCTCAGAAAAAGTTAATATGATGAAGTTTCTATAAAGTTACATAAAGGTGAGAGGACAGTAACATTTGATTTGAGGTCTTGATGTGTTTGTGTTGTGTTTGTTAATGTTGGTATTTGTAACTTTTGTTTTACGATCAAACTTTACGTATCCCTGTTTCAACACGTCATCTCTTTGGTTTCACTGTGTTTATGTAGATACCCGAAAAATAAAGCAATTAAACAATCAGATCATAACTCCGGATGAAATGTTTGATTTGGAACCGGAGCGTCACACTTTTACACCTTCACGCGTGACTGTAAGTGCCGCTACAATGAGCTGTTTTTGTAGTGTGTTTGTGTTTTTTATTCTTTTTTTCCAGCAGGTGTTGCTTCTGTGGCGATTTTTCATTTTGGAAACAAACTCGTGAAATGTTCAGCCAGGATTCGCGGAGGCGTTCTGGTGGCTTCACAGAGCGATTTTGGTTGTTAAGAAGAAGACGAAGACGAAGAAGACGCTGCAGCTCGACTGACGGACGAGGGAGAGATTAATTCTCCTATTTCAGACCCGAGACGAGATGAGAAACTGCATATTTGTGAAACATCTTTTGATCTAACACAGTCTTACATCTCTGTGACACCCACTTCTTTACAAACACATAATTCAAAAGCTAAATCCTCTCTCGTTCACACACACACACACACACACACACACACACTGCCATCAGCTCTCTCAGCTCCGGCACTAAACACAGTCCAGTGAAATAAGATGCCATTAAACCATTAACAGCCTGCTGATTATCTCTGTTGTTCCGCTTCAGTCTGAATGTTTGTGTGAAAATTAGGTGTCAGCTGCGTTTTTTTTTCCTTTCTTACAGCGAGCCGACTGTTGAACATCGTGCCTCGCAGCGACGGGAACAGATCCACCAGCAGATCTGCGACTTCTCAGGTATGTGAAGCTTTTTCTGCCTCAGACATCTCGAGGTCACGTACAAAACACACGTCGTCTCCAAACCGCCCGTCTCTCCTCATCCGCTACAGGTCGGGTTGTCTCATCTTCGTTGTTCTTTAAGTGTTGTGTGAGTGCACAGGTGCAGAATTTCGACCTTGAGTTTTGACATTATGACCGTTTCCACCAACTAAGAGAAGTTGAACGGCGACGCTGGATGACGGTTCTACTACGATTGAGGATACGCTGCCAGAAAACCTTCTAAAGCCTGATACAGTAAGAAAAGTGTTTCTGTACGCAGCTGCACCACAAGCGAAACCAACAACCACCAAAAAGTTGCTACCATGCTAACATTTGCTATGAAAGGGAGAAAAGAAGAAAGAAATGGACAAAAATATGAAATCTTGACAACAGGAGATGAGGACAAGGACGGTAAACTGAGCAAAGAGCGCCAAGAGCTTCGCTTTGTTGGAAAAATCGATTTGTGAGTGTCGAGTTCTTACAAATTCGACCCGACATGGACGAGAACTTTACTCAGGAATTTCAACTGTACGCAGTTTCTCCTCCACTACATTTATCTGACAGCTTCAGCGGTTAATCACTCTGCAGAATCTTAACATCAATATTAAACTATAATGAATAAATGACGATGTTTTGGCTGCATTTCATTTCAGTTATGTATTTATAAGTACAACATGCATCAATCAACATCAACGTGAGCCAGAATAAATGTTGGCATCACCTGTTTCTGCAAACAGAAACTTCGCACAAGTTAGTAGCAACTCCTGTGACAACGCTGTGTTTATGTTCTGGTTTAGGAACAAATCTGATTGGTTAGTTTATCGTTCTTTGTGGTTTCTGTTTTGTTCTTTGTGCTCTGAGGTGTCTCGCTGGCTGGACATGGTGTCGGCCTCTCACACACCTGCAGCCCATCTGATCACGCGAGCGTTTCCACTCGTCGTTGTTGTATTCGTGTCAGTTCCCAGAGTGAAGGCAGCTCCTGTAGGATCCACTGCGCCTCCACCTGAGCCTTCAGATACCGTGAGCGCCAGCTGAGCCACCTGCTGAGCCCGTTCACCTGAGCAACCTTCAAAACCTCCTTTTAACCTCTCCTCTCCTCTTGGTGTCAACTTACAGGAACCCTTCCTGTCAAAAACATCCAGATTTGTTGCACACTTGCCAGCCGTGTCACTTGTTAATCATATGACCATCCGCTCCCACACCAGACGTTAAAGTCAGCTCATTACGTAACAGTACTAATGTGAACGTATCAGACATGTTGAGTTGTTCGTCATCCGGTTCATTTCCTACCAGCGACCTACAGCGATTACATTTCCAAAAGAGAGACACAAAGACAGCAGCAAGACTTCACAACACAAGTCATGCGGAGCAGCAGGAAACAGCAGGACGTCACCACACGTGCACATCTGGCCGTGCAAGCAACACGAGCAACAACACGAAGCCGAGCAGCAGTAAACAGGATTTCTTCATGACCGTTATGTCTGCTAATGTTGACAAAATATTAAAAGATGTAGTTACTGAAGTATTTAGCCGCAGGGCAGTTCATGATGTATACAATTATCTACAGCTTTACCAGCTGTTAGTGCTTCTAATCCAATAATTATAGACATATTGGAGGAAGACTTTTGTCTGGAATGAACCCGATGAGAAGAGCTGAGACACGACCGTCAGCCGGCGTTAACGATGTGCAGTTTTCTCCGCCGTCTCCTTCCTGATTAAAGTTTTCCTCGCTGCAGCTTCTTCACAACCGCTGAGGCTGTCTGTGCTGCAGCCGAAATCTGGCCAGATCACAGCTGGAGGTAAACGCTCGCTCTCGGGGAAAAAAAAAAAAAAAAAGTACTGATTTTTTTTTTTTCCGTTTTACAAGGAGAGATAAAAGGATGGATGGAGGCAGGACGGAGAGGGAGGGAGGGAAGATGGGAAATGGCGTCTGAAGGAAGGAGTGGAGCGTCGAGCGAGGAGGAGGAGGAGGAGGAGGAGGGGGGGGGAGGAGGAGGAGGAGGGGGAGGAGGAGGGGGTTCTAATTTAAGAGGCGAAATGAACGAGGAAGCATTGTGCAGAGAAACAGGTGAAGAAAAATGAGAAGATGACTCGGTTGGAAAAAAAAAAAAACAGGCCGATGCGCAGGAATGTGAGGGTGATAACGAACCATATGCACGAACACTGTCTGCATTGTTCTCCGTCTCTTTACACACACACACACACACACACACACACACACACACACACACACACACACACCCTGCATCTTCCTCTTGCATGTTCACACACATTTTCCTCACCTTCCTCTCGCTCTGCTGTTTTCTCTCCATCCACCCACTTGTGCACTGAAAAAAAATAAAAAAATAAAAAATACCCCCGAACTCATCCGTCCTCGCTTGATCACACACAAACAGCAAGATGCACACACACACACACACACACACACACACACACACACACACACGCTAACACACACGTGCACAAAAACGCACACTCATGGCTGAGTGAACGAGCCGAAGAGAGTCCTTATCGCTGCAGCAGCTGCCAGTCCATTCATATCATTATAATAACTCTGAATGACGCTAATGAGGAATACACACCATGAATAGACCGGGATGAGACTGTGTGTGTGTGTGTGTGTGTGTGTGTGTGTGTGTGTGTGTGTGTGTGTGTATAGAAAGTAGCGCAGTAATAAATAGGCCGGGATGGAGCGCTGGAGATGTCTTCGTATGTGTGTGAAAGTGTGTCATGTGTGTGTGTGTGTGTGTGTGTTTTCCTGTATGAATAAACACAATAAGAAATCAGACAGAAAAGAGAGAGAGAGACTTCAAGGAAGAGAGAGAGAGAGAGAGAGAGAGAGTGATGCTGAAATTAACTTTACAGGAAAACCATTTTACATACGGAACAAAAAAAAAAAAGCCCCAAAAGCTTTTTTATTGATTCAGGAATAATTCATTGATCTGTTATGTAAGAGACTCGTTTCAGGCTCCAAAGATGGTGATGATCAAAAAACAAACAAAAAACAGAAACAAAACTAGAGAACAAGTCGCTCTGATTTCATCAAAAAGAATCATTAACCAAATTCCTGTTCTTTGATAAAGTTCTGCGTGAAAACTTTGAATGAAATATCATCAAACAGTCGCTGATTGAATTGAATTCAGAAAAAGAAGAAAAAAGGAAAGTTCATGAACCCGTTTAATGTAATTAAGTTGAATAGTTTTAATAAACCGGGAGCTGAAGTCCTGACATGAACCGCTGCTTCAACTCCACCAGCTTGTGTAACACGTGCAGCATCTTTTTCATCCTTCTGAATGTAAAATGTTTTATGACGCATCTCTGCAGATAAACAGCTTCACCAGGAGTCGGCTGTTGAATTTGCGGCTTCGGCTCAAAAGTTACGTTGCAGCGTCGCTCTCTGGCTTTGAATTGTGGGCGAACGTTCAGCTAATCTTACTTATTGTTGTGAGAGAGACGGAGATCAGCAGCAGGTGTAAAATGAAGGTAGCAAGTGTTTTGAAGTCGGACTCCTCATGAAACTCGAACTGGACAAGAAAAACGCTGTGTGTAACTTCTGTCAGGTGCTGAAAAAGCAAACCGACTAAATTCCAGATTCAGATCTTGAGTTTGGCTCCTCAGACTCCTTACAGACTGATACACTAACTGAACGGTGATACTGGACGATCGACTAGATTTAAAGTCGTGCTGGTTCTGTAGAATAGAGCCACATTTTTGCGTGCAGCTCAACCAAAACAAAACAGACATCCATCAAAAGTCGTACCTCATTAATTAACTTCCACGAAAAAGAGAAAGAAATGAGGCAACAAAAGGTTGAGGCTTGAATAATGAAATAAAACTGTGAGATGGAATTAAAGAGATTTAGTAAAAGAAATGCTAGACAATAAGTTTATATAAAGCTCATATAAATCCTCATGAATATGATCCAAATGCTCAAAACAAAGAAACTGAAGAGAAGTTATCGACGTCTGTGGAATAGAATTTGAGTTTTGTTCACATTCCTGCTGGACTTTCTGCAGCACAGCTGCCTAAAACAGTCGCTGCTTTGATAAATTTCCACAGCTTCTCTCTTCTGTGGTCTTCTTATAGATGACTGAATGCTTATTTTCAGTCTGGAAGCTAATTTCAGTTTCGTATGATGCAGATAAGAAGAAGAAAGACGCAGGACACTTGGATTACTGAGTGTAAAGCTCCAAACACACAGAAACTGAGACCACCTGAAGCTGATCAGACGCTCTGAGCTGCTGTAGTGAACCTGGATTCACAGCAGGTACAAAGAACCTCACAGTCATGATAAGCTGACGTACGTATCAATAGAAACTAGTTAAACCTCTGCTGCAAGTTTTGATCCACTTCTGATCTGAAAACAGGGTTTTGATTCGGGCCGACGTGAGGATTGTGCTCTTGAAATGTGATTGTAAAGGTTTGTTTCTTGGCTCCGTCGCGGGACTCGACTCCTTGATTCATAAATCCTCTAAAGTCTGGAGGTAAATCGAGCTCTGCCGAAAAAATCGTGGCTGAAAACTTGCAGGGATTTCAAAATGGAGTTCTGACTGTGAAAAAAAACCCCAAAACTAAAATGCGGCTTCGGCCCGACTTCACAGAGTTCACCTCGCCGCCCGACTCTTCAGGAAACTGACGCGTGCTGCCTCGGTTATCTGGTTGCTCGCCGTGTTAATGTGGGGTTCGACTTTCACCTGGCTGACAACATCTCCCAGAGAGCTCCGGGGAGGGAGAGAGAGACAGACTGACACCTGGGCTACGAGCAGGGATGATGCAAACAGAGAGAAAGAAACACAAAGATCAGCCGGTGAAATAAGCCGCGAGTCTCACAGACGATGAGGAGAGGAACTAGAATGAAAACAGCTTTCTTTTTTTTTAAGGCTTAAATCAGAAGAAATCCACCGTCCAGCATCCAAACATCAAACATGTAAGTCCTCTGAGTGTCTGTGTGTGTGTGTGTACGCGGTGGTGTGTGTGTGTGTGTGTGTGTGTGTTTTTCTGGCCGTGTTCCCGGGAAAACAAACTGTGGTCAAACGAAGGTAATTAAAAAGAAAAACTCGTTCAGAGTGAGACACGCCCACAGTATCTCCGACACACACACACACACACACACACACACTCTCTTCTGCTGCCTCACTTTGCAATTCTTCATCTGTCATACACACTCATATGGATGCAACATGTCTCTCTTGCACACACACACACACACACAAACACACACTTCATTGATTTTCATTGTTTCATCCATCCATCTTTCTGACAGCGACTCCTCCCCTCCTATGACTCAACTCCCCGGTGTGTGTGTGCGTGTGTGTGTGTGCACGTGTGTGTGTGTGCGTGTGAAGTGGGCTGACAGTTTGATGGGTGTGTTGGTGCGCGTGCAGCCGCGTCTCTTCATTATAACGCTGCGGCTGAATCTTAATAAATGTGTTCAGAAGGTGGCGACATGGAGAAACCTCTCAGAGGAGAAGGGAGCGCTTCATTAGCACCACCTCTGCAGCTCTACGGAGCTTTTTAACCTCTTTCAGCTCACTGTTTCTACTTTAGCAGCCCACCTGAGCAGCATGCTTTTCACCATCACACCTCAAAGACTCTTGACTGTCTTCGCCAGCTTGCAGCTGACTGTGCAGACGGAGTCATGATCCTAGTTTTGTTACTTCCTGTTTTATTTTGAAATTGTGCCCTCGTGTCGTGTGTTGCTTCTCAGTTCCTCCCATCGTGTGATTTCCTTCCTATTATATTATCGTTTTTTCAGCTTTATTCCTCCTGTTTTCCCTTAGTTAGTTTTGGATTTTCACTAAACCAGCTTATCGTCTGCCTTGTGTTTCTGCGTTTTGGTCCTCACCTTCTCTCAAAACCGTGACAGAGAGAGTCCAACAGATTAGTTTTATTTTAGCTTTGTTGCTTAATAAATGGACTTACATTTCTATATATATATCCTTGTCCTGCCTGTATCTTGCTCAAGGACACTTTGACATACAGCTGGGGGAGTCTGGAATTCAAACCAGTAACTTTTTGATTGCTAGTCGACCTGCTCTACCTCTTTATTAAGAGCTGAGGGCGAGTGTGGAGTCTGCTGATGGTTCTCTGTTGGTTCGTCATCACAGTGACACGTTTCACTTCACACAGTCGTCTGATCAATGCTTTTTCAAAAAAAAAAAAAAAGGGCGTTAAGTAGAAAAATCACCTGCGCTGTCGGCAGGTTTCCACATCACACCGTCGGTTCTGAGATTGATCTCCCTCCTTTTTAGTTTCAGCTAATTTCTATGAAAATCAGCTGGCAGACGCTTCAGACTCGCTGCAGAGAGTTAATCCATCACAGCCTCGAGCCGCGTTTAAAAAACAAACCTCGACTTTATACAATCCCTTTTTTTTTTTTCTCCTTTCTTGCAATTATGTATTCGTGAGAAAATATTTGCATACTTGGAGCAAAAACATTGGACACACTTTACAGTAAAAAAAACAACAAAAAAACACAAAGCAGATGCAGCTGAACCACCACTGTTATATCTTCAGGGAGTGTGTGAGTGTGTGTGTGTGTGTGTGTGTGTGTGTGTGTGTGTGATACTGCTGACAGTTGAGTATCTGTAGCCAGGAGTCACATCCTCGCTGCAAATGTCACTGTTTGACCCGGGCACACACACACACACACACACACACACACACACACACACGCTCGTATACAGTATATATACACACTCCCATATCTTTTTATATTCTCTCCACTCGTTCTTCATTCCTCTACTTCCTGTTTCATCCTCGTCTCTCTCTCTTCTCTCCTCACTTCCTCTTCTTTTTGTCGCTCTGTGAATCACGTACGCACCTCGCCGTCTTTTTTTTTTTTTTTTTTCTTCATCTTCCCGTTTGATCTCCTGCTTTGTATTCTGGACGTATCTCCCTCTCGATCTCTCTTTTTTTTTTTGTTCTTCCTCCTCCGTCTGTCTCAGCCTCTTCTAGTCGCTCTCCTTTCTCCAGCTTTCGTTCTCTTTCAAGCCCTTTTTTTCCTTTTCTTTTTTTTTTTTAATTCTTCATCCTCCATCAGCTTGTCCTCTCCTCCTCCTCCTCCTCTCATCAGCGAGCAGACGGCCGGGTTTGATGAGGGAGATGTAAATGTCAGGTCGTGTTTCTGCCGGGGGAAGACGGGCTTCAGAGCGAACATGACAATACCAGCTTTAATAAAGCCTCGGGTCAGGATCAAAGGGGTTTCCCCGGGCTGCTCTCAGGGCTCCGATCCGAAGAGGAAAAAGTCCGTCTGCTCTCATGACATCATCGCGTGGATCTTTCTGATTCAATAAGAGAGTCAAGAACAAAATCAGGAACTTAAAGCGTCCTCTGTTGGATTACTGTTGGCAGAGGAAGAAGAGATGCCGCTTAAAGTGAAACTCTCACCAAAATGCAACCTTGGCTGTTTTTGTATTTTTGTTATTTTAGTTTTCGGGTCAAACTCATTTTCAATGGGAGTGCTATGGGCACTTTTTACAATAGCATCAAAATCTGTATTTTTAAAACAGTAAGAAGTCTGGACACAACATGAAACTTTGCTGGTAGCATCACCAGGGTCTCTACACATGAACACCAGCACTGACAACATTGTTTGTGTACACAGAGTTACTAAAAAGAAAGTTTTTGAACAGCTCATGTTAGCAGTAGCTTGTTCCGCTCGCCGCCGTCCTGCCAGTGGAGAAGAGTCGAGCTCAGAATGAGACGTAACCTGGAGGACAGTTAAGGTGGAACTACTGCAACAACTATCCACACCAGATCTCACGTGACTTTTCTGGCTTTTGATTTTCATATTGTTTCTTATATGAGGCTCCTTTTTCAACTTCAAGGTCAATATTGTTTTTTGCAAATGACAAAACAACAAATTATCTGCATTTATATTGAACTAAGCTTTAGCAGCGTTCCACCTTAACTGTCCTCCAGGTTACGTGAGTTTATGTTGCCAATTTGTGACACTAAATGTCAAGTTAATTAGAAAAATATCTATACATTTATGTCTCATAAAAAAGTGAATGGATGAAATCAATAATCCCTCTTGGTCAGGCGGGGTGGAGTTTCTCCGGCGAGGGAAACTTTTGACAGAATCTCATCTTCTTCTGTCGGGTCGACGGTTTTATCGTTGTTTTAAGTCGACGGTTCTGGTTTGTTCAGTGTTTTTTTGTGTCCATGTGTGCTTCGCTGTTCAAACACTCTTCTGGTAGTTCGGTTAAAAGATTTATTTCTGACATTCAAATATTATTCCAGACATTTAAATCAATTTTGTCATTTTTCAAGGATAAAAGGCTCATTTCTGTTTTACACAGAAACTTTACACTGAGTTTTATTCTCGCTGGTCCCAGCAGAGAGTTTTCAGCGACACAATGTCTCAGCGGTGATTCCAGATTTTAACGTTATGAGTTCGACCGGAGCTTCATAAATCTGCAGCGGAGAATGAAAAGAAAGAGAAAAAAAAGGAGACTTTTCATAAAAAGCCAACTTATTAAAGTAATTTAAAGTGTCACATTGATTCTGAGTTCTACAATAAGAAGCACCGCCGAGGATTAATTGTAAACTCTAAATTATTTCATGCACTGTGATTTAAACCCGTGTAAAGCATCTGATCAGCCTCTTTGAGTCCAGATTAATGACAGAATCACTTGAAACTATTAAACTACGATCGCTGATTTTACGAAATTTACAGTCGGAGTTGAATTTGTGAGATCTCGGAGGGAGAGAAGACTCCACACTCGATAACGGGTCAATGAAATCCAACTTTTATCATAATCGACTTTTTTAACGTCCTGTGTGAAGCAGATAGACTCAAACGTCTCCGCTGAGCTTCGTAGCTCCGTTTGGTTTTTACTTTTATTAAAATAAAAAGCCAAAGGGCACGCTCGTGTCGAAAACTGGAAATCGAACCCACATCCTCCAGCGGTGTCGGTGCATTGATCTATCCGGCAAATTGATAAAAGAAGCGGAGCGTGAGCTCAGGAGGGCGTAATTACAGAGGAGCGAGAGACGAAGGGGAAAAGATTAAAACGTGAGAGAAGTTAAAGGTTTTTTCACGAGTCGAGTGTGTGAAGGAAACTTTTAACGTCTTATGACTGAGGAATGGATATCACCTGTGTGTGTGTGTGTGTGTGTGTGTGTGTGTGTGTGTGCTGTTAGGGCTGGTGAGCATTAGTCAAAAAAAAAGAAAAGAAAAGCTGTGAATATACGTGTGTGTTTGTGTGTTTGTGTGTTTGTCAGCTGTGAAAGTGCTTAAACAGCAAACCGCCGGCGGTGGACGGAGCTCCGGTGGGAATACTGTGATGTCGCTGAAGGCAACCGTCCCTCTGTGTGCATGAATCAAACTGAAGGGGCTGTAATCCAAACTAGCGCCCCCATGAGGCTGCAGCGTTAATAAACACAGTTTATCCTGAAGGCGCTGACAAAGAGCTGTTATCCAAGTCGAGAGGTTTTGATTCTCCTGGCACGTTAATATTTGTATGTAGCATCAGCAAAATCATCTTCGCTGAGAGTACAAACCAACAACAAGGTTCCTCTATTGGTTGTAGCACCCATGAGGAGGAAGTCAGGTGATGCATGTTCGATCCTGATAATGGACAACTTGAAATGTCATTATTGAGTTCATGTCTCACTGAGCAAAATGTGGAAGTATTAAAACTATTAGCCTTCAAAAACACATCATCCCTGCAGCGCTGTGTCGTCCCTGAACATCAGAACGGCTGAATCCAGATGTTCGGCCTCACGGACTTCAGCTGTTCGTACTACGATCGATCCAGAGACACTGTTTGCTAGCTCGTGTTAGCAATGTTAGCAAGTGCAGATGGCAGATGATTAGAACAGCAGTGTGACGTCAACATTTAGATTATTTCTTTAATTCCACGTCCACGAAGCACAACGAACTCCTTCAGTGGAAACACCTGAGGGTTTGACTAACAACTGGAACAATCATTACAGTTCAATAAGGTTCTTATGCAACAGAAACGTTGCTCACTGCTCCAGTTAAGAGGACGAACCTCATACGACTGAGTATCTGAATTCACGGAGGTCGTGCAGTTTTTAACACTTCTTACTCACATGAAACAGCAGCAGATATTTAACACTTCCTGCTCTTTCTTCTTATGATCATCTGCATCGTTTCACGTTACCAGAAATAGCAGAAGGACTTATTCTTTTCATACGGTGGAAGGACACTTTCCTCTCGTCGTGTTCATGCGCTCAGATCGTGACTGTAACACCTGCCTCCCTGAACGACCAGCGCATCTCTCACCGAGCGACTGATGAAGACATCTGACAATATCTGGACTGATCTCACGTCCGCGGCGCCGCGCAACCCGCCAAAGTTCGACGTCGCTTTGCTTTAATTGTCTTTCTCCGGGGCGCTCAGCCCAGCGTTACTCATTCTTCTGCCCAGCGCCGCTCGCGGGATGCGAACCCGTGACCTTGACCTTTGGGCTGCTGTCGCCCTGAGTCGCAGGCTGCAGGCTCAGGCTGCCTGCTGCTGTGTTATCTCGGCTCTGAGTGAACGCAGGGAAAAAGAAAAGAAATGGGAACATTGTGACCCGCAGCGCCGAGACCAAAGTCTTACTGGCTCGGATCATTCTGTGGGCACTTACTCACAACTGCAAGGGATTATGGGAAATTGGGACATTTCATTGTTTCTGCTCCAATCATCTCTTTATCTGTCTGCCTTTCTCACCCTCCTGTCCTTACTCCTCTTTTTGTCTGTCATCCCTCTCATCTCCCATCTGTTCTTTCTTTTCACGCTCTTCTCTTTCTTCCTGTTCTCCTCTTCGCCCCTGCCATCCTTCACTCCCTATCTTAATTATTTCCCATTTTGACTTCTCTCTCCGTGTCCCTCTCTTCCTCCTCTTCATCCGTCTCTCTCACCTCCTCATCCTCACAGTCATCCCTCGCTTCCTATCTTAATTGCTCTGCCTGCAGGAGGACACAGTCACGCCGGACTCCCCGCCGGCTGTATCGTCAGCACCGGTTTTTATTGTAAGGAGCGTCTATAAGAAGAGAGAACAGAGCGGCAGGAGGAAAAAGAGGAAATTGTAAAGACTTTTGTCTCCCTTTTAGCGTGGCCTCCCAGCGGGGTTCAGTTATACCAACAGCTACTGCGGAGAGGAAATGAAAGGAACTTTGCTTAATGCCTCCCACGTTGGATGCTCCCATCTAAAAAAGATCTGACGCGTTCAACTCATGAAAGCAGCAGGTGACACGTGGTCGGAGACGTTTAGTGACACTTTGATTATGAGGCAGAAACTGTAATGAAGTTTTCTGAGAAAGGATGTCAGAAAAATGCAAATGGCCATGTTATGAATAAAATAAATAAAAAATGACTTCCAGGAAAATGCTAATCTGCTCTCTTTCTGTTAATTTGTTGAAGCCAAATCAAGTAAAAAAATTGACCCAAAATGGGGGATCGATCGGTCGATCAGGAACCACAAGATCTTCCATTTCAGCAGCATCTCGTACAGCCACCATACATCACAGCATCCATCTTCACCGCCACAGCGATTTCTGTTGGGACATTCTAGTTATTGAGTTGTGTATCTCTAACCCCGAGATTTCACCAGATGCGTGTCCGCTACTTTATGGCTCCGATCCGGTGCAGTACGGTCGACAGCTGGCGGACTGAGGAGTTCCCGCGATAATCACATGATCACTGGCGACCGCAGTTATAGGTCACAAAGTGTTCCCGACTGAAGGTTCAGCAGAAGAGCTTGTATTCGTCTCTTTTTTGAGATTTGTGCTGGTGTTAACAAGGAGTGTATGTTCAAACTAATCACCTACACTGAACATTTGGGGTTTTTTTGGCTGCTTGTCCTGAGAAACAAAGATATGTGAAGAGGTCATCTGTGGCTCTGAGCAGCTGTGTCTGTCGCTCCTCTACAGAAAAAAAAAAACAAAAAACATTTCCAAACCTAAAATAAATATAAGACTGCAGATCGTCAACAGATGCAGGGCGCGATGTGCACATCTGATTTTCTTCAAGGCGGACTGAAGCTCTGCTGTTTATTAACTTGTTGCTTCGCATTCTGTCTCAGTTGGTATTGATTATCCTCTGCTGGAGTTTCAGATGTGATCGTCCGCAGACTGAAAATGTGTTGATTTAAAATGATTCCATCTCCTCCCTCGTTCTCCGCTCTTTGTGGTTTTTTTAGTCTCTTCTATATTACATTTGTTTCTTCTCATTGCTCCTCTTTGTGTTCACTGTATTCTAGTTTTGTCTCTTTGCTGTTTCACACTCAGGTGTTTGTTGGAACAGACGCTGCTCTGTTTGTTTGTTTGTTTGTTTGTTTGCGATTTGAATGATGAAGAAGAAGAAGAAGAAGAAGTGAGCCTTTGATTCATTAAGCACCTGTCTCTGTTTGTGTGATAATTGGATTTCGGGAGGGATTATTGGATTGTGTGTTTGTGGTCTGTATTTATGAGACTCACAGTGTTACGGGTCAGCAGGTTTGCATTAACCTGAGTGTGTGTGTGTGTGTTTGTGTGCACAAGTGTGTCAGTGTGAATTCCCTATTACTACACGGATCAGTGAGCATATATGCATTCAGGTATACTTTAATGTAATTGGCTTTTTTTTGTGTGTGTGCTTATGTGTGTGTAAATAACGGACTGACCAATCGCATGTAACGTCCAAACACACACACACACACACACACACACACACACACACACACACACACACACACACACACACAAAGCGTCCCTGCAGTCAGAAAGTTAAAAACGAAGAAAAAAAAGAAAAACGCGAGGAGACACGACAAAAACAAGACCACAACAAATCAAGCAAAAAAAGAGCAGATATGAAATATTGATGTAACAGGCGGGAGGAGGAGAGGTGAGGAGAGCAGAGCGGCTCAGACCTATTTCTCATTGTTGTTTCTGTCCCTGAAGAGAGACGAGAGGAGAAGCAGAGAAATGAAGGAAAAAAGGGCGAAAATACCAAAAAACCCTGCAGACGAGAGAGACGAGAGGAGACGATTAAACAGCCTTTTTTGCGCCGAACATTGTGAGACTTGCCGACTCATTCCAGAGTTTGTGTCATCAATGCATTATTGATTTATAAGATAAATATTTTATTCTATTCGGAAACTACTGAAGTTAAGACCCATCGGCTCGGCTTTCGTTCCGTGTGGCTCGCCGCTAATTCGAACTCGTTACCAGAAGAGCTGCTGTAGGTTACTGAAGTTATTTTTATTTTCTGATTGCTGGCGTGGGCGTTGACGGACGGGGACTGACGTGCGACAACAACCCTCTTTTCCGAGAAATTGTGTTCATGTTTTCAATTAATCTAATGAGGATTTGTTTTTGTTGATGTTAATTAACATGTTCTGGCAGATCGCTAAGTGCTGATGACTCGTTAACTGGAGGAGGGAAAAGAAGCAATGACTGAAAACAGAAGGAGGTAAAAACAGAGAAACACACAAAGACAGGAAGTTACGTCTTTCAACATAAAACAGGAAGTGATATCAGTAACACAATTAACCATAACAGTATCTTGACAGTGACTTGAAACGTAAACGACAACGTATTCATTTGCGGCACAAGGTGACAGAAAAGCAGACAAAGACAGGAAGCCAACCAAGACATAAGACTCTTTCAACATAAAACAGGAAGTGATGTAAGTAAAACAATTATCTGTAATACTGTTGTGGGTTTGGACATCTACAACGTGTTCATTAGCGGCAACAACGATATTCTCTTTCTTTAATTACGGGACGAACAGGTGTGAACAGACGTGTAATCTCGTCCTCGTCTTTCACTCTAAGGAAAGTTGTGACTCTTGAACGTGAACGTTAAAATTTAAATAAAAACAAACGTAGACAATCAGTCGGACAGGAAACAGCTGCAGATCTGGAGCGACTTTGCTTCAGTGCCATTAACCGACTCATCTGTATGTTCATCTCCTCTCGACATTCGCTTCCTGATCTCCTCTCCTTTTTAACGTCTCCTCTTTTCAACCTCATATCCATCCTCCCTTTAAATCCCCGGACGGAGGGAGACGGATGAATATGCATCGGGACGAGTCAGAAAGAGGTTAAGCTCTCACTTAAGGGAAATTCTCCTCTTTTCTCGCTGTCTCCTTCCTCTTTTCATTTTCTCTCAATCCTTCTTTTAATTTGCTTTCTTTACCTCCTCCGTCTCTCTCTCTCTCTCTCTCTCTCTGGTCATGAAACATTGTCTTTGTGGGATTTTTTATTTAAAAAAGAAATACATCAAACAGTCTCTGCTCTCTCCTCGCTCTGTTTTGTGCTCTTCATCCTTTTTATTCATCCACAGTCATTTTCCACTGATGATTATGAGCATTTCCTGTTTTTTTTTTCCATCCCTTCTTCATCTACAAAGCGCGAACACGAGGCTTCATTAGCGACACGTTCCCACACTCATTGTCTTAAAGCTCTTTTAAATGAAGGGATGTTTAAATCACACACACACACACACACACACACAAGCATCCGTACGTCCTCTCGAGAGGACAACCTCGACAGAAGTGTTTTGTCTGTCAATTGCAGACGTGCCTCCTCTTTCTCTCTCTCTCGGCTTCACCCAGCGAAAGTACAAAACACGGGGGAACAAAGAGAGAGAAGTTGAGAGGGAGGAGAGACGGAGGACGAGGTGAACAAGAGAGAGACAGATGGACGAGCAGAGAGAGTGAGAGAAGACAACGGAGATGGAAAATGTCAGATTTGATGTTATTGTCTGGATGTCAGGATTTCCAATTTACAGCCGGTTTGATTGACAGGAGGGGGAGGGCGTCAAACTGGCTGTTTGAGAACCAAAACAATAGAGAGCTGAGCGCTCAACCTCCACTGAGGCTCCACCATCGTCCAAACTTGTGATTAAAAGTGATGGAAATGTTGTTAATCAGCACAGAAATCCTGTCAGCGAACAACAGCAAGGATTATTTTAGGTCCACTTCAAATGTGCAACGTGACGCCTACGTATGTGGACATCAACACTGATCAGGTTTGGGTCACTTTCTGTGTTCCAGTTCAACCCAAAGGTACCGCACAGGACCGTCAAGTGGTTCTCTGTCACAACTGAGTGAATCTTTTCTTTATGGACTTTCTGTGCAGAGCGGTTCTGACAAGATGAAACAGGAAATGGTCTGTCAAACTTCCACCGACAGGCTGAGATCCTTTCTGTAACCAGAGACAGTCTCGCTCTGTCATCTTGCGAGGTGAGTTTGTTGCCTCATCTCGATCAAACGCAGTTAAATATTCAAGTCGTGACTTTTGAGATAAATTCTCGCTGGCAGTTCCTTGAGCTGAACCACAAACTCCTCACCGCCGTCATCCTGCAACAGGTCGGCTCTCGAGAATCCTCCGAGCTTTAAGGGTCTAACAAACAGGTCCATCTCCAAACACTCAGGGCGACGACCTCAGTGGCAAGAAAAAGCACTTTAATGTAAGTGGACATACTTAGTCGCAGATGCACTAAAGGTTTAGTGGACCGCTTCCAAAACCTTCGGCAAGTATGAATCATTCACACATCAGAGGACGTAAAAATGAGGCCCAGGTTTTAAGGACCTATTTGTAAGAAAAGTTGGTTATTGAATCTCGTTCCCAACTCGTCAGATAACGAAGCTTTGGGATTGGAGGACGAGTCGTCCGCCATCTCAAAGCATCACGACGAACCGGCACTGAGACTCATTGATCATTGATTTATTTTTACAATTAGGACCCCTCTAATATTCACTTTGATTATATAACAGTTAAAAAGTAATAATTTTGCATGGTGGCCCTAAAATAATCTTACTTAACTTGTGGCAAAATGTTTCCAAGTGAAATGAAACCTTGGCTGTGAACTGAATGTTCGGCCTCGTTGATAGAAAGTATTTACAGAAACAGAAATTCTATTCGGCAGGATTTTTAGTGACGTTTAGTGGTTCTGATGAACGTCCGAGGAGCTGGCAGGAAACGAGAAAACTCGTTTTGACCTTCGCGTCTGAATCGTGAAGTCAACCACGAGAGTCGACTGAGCGGCGAAACAAAATAAATAATTCCTGTAATCCATAATGCTGAGACGTCTACAAGAGTTCATGGTAAATATTCGGAAAACCACACCAGCAGCTCAGAAGTCAAACCTGAAGCTCCTCAGTGGAAGGTTTGAAGAAAAGACAAGTCAAATATAAGTTCTTTAGAAATTAAAGTAAGAAAACTTGAGTCCAGGCTGACGGACTTTACAGACCGAGTCACATTAACTCCAGAGACGACTGTTGATGAGTGTTTTCCCTCAGAATGAAAAGAAAACGCTTCAGACTTTACTTAATTCTTCCTCAGACTGATTTTTAAGCCTTTTCATTATATTCTATTTGATCAGACAAGAAGAAGAAGAAGAAGAAGAAGAAGAAGAAGAGGAGGGGGGGAGGAGGAGGACGGCTTTAATCCAAAAACATCAAGACAAATTCAAACACAATGAAGGTGTAATAAATAAAAAAAATGTATAAGCTTATTTCATTATTATTCCCCCTGATGAAGACGCCGTGTGTGCTTTTCCTTTCTAGTTGCACCGCAGGAGAACAAAGAGCAAGACGAGGCCCGGCGAGCCGAGCCCAGAGCGGAGGGGGAACTGCAGCAGAACAGAGCCGAGGCGTTTGAACTGCAGGCGGGTCGGGCCGATTGATTTACCAGGCCTGTTCCTTCAGAGCCTCATTCCTCACTACAAACAGGACAAGGCTGATCAGACGGGGAGCGTAAATCACCACACAACCAGCGCACACGACCCGCGGGCCGAAAGAGCTGGTGAAAAGTCTGTTTACCTACAGTACGCCGCCGTTAGCATCTTATCAAATTATTGGTTTAATATGTTCTGTGTTTTATGTCTTCCGAGTCGCTGCCGGCCGTTCTGGTCACCAGATAGAGAGAAGAAAAGCTCTGTGAGCAGCCAGAGAAACACGGGATAAAGGAAAACTGACGGCACGACGCTGTGTAGAAACTCTAAACACACAAACACGTTTAATACCAATAACCACCAAAGTTATCTCAAATCACTCAGCACGTTTACATCACCACGATAATCCGATTACTGGGATCAATCAGGCGATGATAATAATCTGATCTGACGTGTTTTTTGTGCACTTTAGTGATGTGATGATGGAAATAAACGGGTTTACATGATTCAGACAGTTAGTGACGTACATGACTGCTCACGTTTCAACAACATCTGGCTTCTTTTACACATGTGCAGATGTAAAAGAACTAAAAGAAACCAGATAAACTGCAAACATGGCGCCGGAAAAAATCGACAAACAGGCAAAAAACAAGATATGTTTATCGGAATTGTCATGATCCAATGAAGCATATCGCATTATACTGTTATAGTCGAGCGTGTTTCTACTTAGCACATCTCATCAGATCGGGGTATCCCACAATGCACCTGTGGCGCCAGAAGGAGTTTCAGGTCATGACCTGACGTAACCCGACCTCTTGAATTCTGACTTACGTCTTTATTCTTCTTCACCACAGTCTTGAATGGCTACATGATCGAGCTTTGGTTGGGTTTAGGAAAAGATGGTGCCTCAGGTTGAACCAACTACGTTCAGTCTTCTAACTTTTGTCACCTGCAGCGCAGGTACGTCATGAAGGTGCTGGCATTGGTTGAGCATCAGTTGGGCTCTAACACAGCATGAAACTTTGATCAGGCTGCTGAATAAAAAACAGGATCCTCAGAGACAGCAGATATACACGGTCCTCAAGATATTCCAGCCTCGTGTTGGCAATCAAGGGAACATCAGCGGATCATGACCAGTCGTCTCTTTAGAGGCGTTCCAGGTTGGCTGAATATGTAAAAGTCACACACAGACGATCAGCTGTGATACTATAAATCTTTTTTTTAAGTGAATCTTTTTGATTAAACTCAAGATTCAAGCGTGTTCACCTTCAATAAACGCTCAGGAATCTCTGCGATTCAACAATCACTTCATTCAGACTCTTTTCCTCCAGAGTCGTGTTCAGTTTTATCTGCTTTTTAAACTCTCAGACAGTCGTCATGCAAAAAAAATAAAATAAAAACACAGACCACCGTTTGTTTCATCTGTCTCAAGTCGTCTCGGCTGTTAAGAACATGCTCAGAGACCCGGAGGGGCCAGAGTTTGAAGCCGACGGTGTTACATCAGATCGCTCTGGTGTTTGATTTGGGAAGTGTGAGCTTATGTTGGTGTAATAGACGGTTCAGAGGGTCCACAGGTTGGAGCTCAACAGGGCTGCAGAACTCTGTTATCACCACTGTTAAACACAAAGACGGACGCAGCAGGACAAGACGCCGAGCCAGCCAGAAATTTGTAAGAAAAGGTTCAAACTGTGATTCAGAGCGGCTGCTGTGAGGCTCGTTGTGATGTTGACAAGAAACCTGGACAGACGAACTGTGTGCATCACATGCTGGAACAACAGAATGAACAACAGTTTTAAAACAGCTGAAACAAAACAGATACTATGATAAAATATCTAAAAATGTAGCTGAAATCCTGAACTGCAACCTTGAATTTGAGTCTCAAGCCCCTAAAAATGGACCCTGTTCCTTAATGCAGCCCCTCACATGCGGTGGATTTTCCTCTAAAACGCACACAAAAACACACACACACACACACACACACACACACACACACACACACACACACACACACTAAGTCGCACAAAGGAAAATCCGGAGAGACAGATCAGAGAGTGTGTGAGTTCAGAGAGCTCAGAGAGAGAAAACCAGAATCCACAGCGATACAACTGTTCCTCTGGGCCTGGAACATAAAGTTCACACACTCGAGGAGAACGTGTCTCAATGTGTTTGTACGAACGAAAAGACCAGAAGAGGAAGAAAAGTGTGTGTGTGTGTGTGTGTGTGTGTGTGTGTGTGTGTGTGTACACCTGCAGGGTGCACGCTAATAACATGCATCACTGAAGCGCACACAGAGATAAACTGACAAACCCTGTGCAGGCCCGAGTCCATGTAATGTCCCAGATTACACCATATATACACACATCCATCCAATCGATAACGCCGCTTTTATATTCATCGGTGTACGTCCATCCCTCCACACGTCCATCCCTCCATCACCAGGTCTCTCGTCCTACGCCGAGACCGTGACGACAATATGGAGGTTAAAAATAAAACCGGAAAACTCCCAGAACCAACACGAACATGGCAAGAAAAAGGAAAATGTTCTGAGGCCACAGCTGAACTTTATGCATCAGTAACTCGCTGATCACATGTGTCTGGCTGCCATTTAGCTGGTGGTACTAGTAGAGTTTGGATTAACCAATACGAGTAAGAAAATATGATCATACTGCTGCACTTACGTCACTGACAGGAGCCGTTCTGGCACTTTTACACTTGTACGCTGTGGACGCATCGGCAGGAAGCGAGTTAGAAAGTCTTCACCACTCAGGCTGCGACTACGTTCAGACTGTTTGTAGTCGAAGCTGTCGACACCACCGACTGTACATATAGTGGACAGAGCCATCGTGAGGTGCATTAATGCCAGGTGTACATTAAAGTGGATTTCAGCACCTCTGGTGCTCGTTACTGCAGACAGATTGACCAATGAGAGTGAAGATAAATCCACTTTTTAATCCCAGAAATGTAAGAAAACAAACTGTGGTCTCCTCCACTGGGTGTTTATTCCTCCAGAAGCTCTGAAGACAAAGACATCCGTCCCTGCAGTCTGATTCTCACAGCAAAACACGGAATTATTCTGATATTTGGATTAATGTTTCTCCACAATGCATCAACACCACAAACACAGGAGGAGCAGAGAAGTCCAGATCTGTGACCGGAGGTGAAGCTCGGCAGACATTAATTTTGCGTAACTTTTAGCCATGATCGAATTTAAACAAGCGAATAATATGAAAGTCCATCCCCCTGTGCGGTTGTCATAAGCAGGGAAATAAGCTTTTCTTTTTGTCTTTTTGTACCAACATTGTTTATCTCAGCTTTATATTTTGGCGCTTCTGGTTGCCTTTATTTTTAAGCGTTGTCATGCCAGAAGATGGTTTATGTTTTATATTCAGAAGGCACCAGAAATGACGACTGACGTCCAGAATAATCAGCTGAGTCAAAGATGGCAAACCTGCAGTTTTCTTGCTGCTGAATCCGTCAGTCCTGGAAGACGTCGTCTCTCTGTGACGGTTTCTTGCATCTGGTTTCCCCATAAAAAGGTTTTTTTTTGGGGAGAGGTTTTTTTTCCTTATTGGAACTGAGAATCTAATGGCACATGTGCTGCGCAGACTGTAAAGCCCCTCGAGTGCAAATTTTGCGAATATTGGGCTGTACAAATGAAAATGACCTAAATATGTGGTAGAATGGACTCTCAGCTCGTCACCCCATCGAGAAGGAAATAAAACGATATTAAAACATCGACCACCAGCCGATCGGAAGTGTTCGGTCGCACAGAGGACTCACGCCACAGTTATCTACGGTAATTGCTTCGGTCTGCAGCTGCACATGTGAAAGCAAACAGAAGAGGAAGAGGCACGTCGGAGCCCTCGGGAGGGAGGCAGCTCCTCTCCCTCCGTCTGGCTGTTTCTGACTCAGACCATATAAAACCCTCCGTTCACCAGCAGAAATGTTAAAATACAGACTGCTTTCTCCCCGATCCATCAGCTGATAATGATCTCATCCAAATGGCGGCGTGGAGATATTCCGACTGGAGCGGTTAATTTGGAGCAAAGGGCCGTAAAACAAGATGAACTTTCCTGATCCCCGAGGAGAAAGTGGGTCATTACTGCAGCTCCGAGGCTGCGAGCGAGCCGCGAGGTGGCCCGATGCTCCGGAGGCCGGGAGCTCTGCTGAGGACGATTATACACCGGACGAATCCATCCATCCATCCAAACATCCATCCATCCATCCATCCAAACATCCATCCAAACATCCATCCAAACATCCATCCATCCATCCAAACATCCATCCATCCATCCATCCATCCATCCAAACATCCATCCATCCATCCAAACATCCATCCAAACATCCATCCATCCATCCATCCAAACATCCATCCAAACATCCATCCATCCAAACATCCATCCATCCATCCATCCATCCAAACATCCATCCATCCATCCAAACATCCATCCATCCATCCATCCAAACATCCATCCATCCAAACATCCATCCATCCAAACATCCATCCATCCATCCATCCAAACATCCATCCATCCATCCAAACATCCATCCATCCATCCATCCAAACATCCATCCATCCAAACATCCATCCATCCAAACATCCATCCATCCATCCATCCAAACATCCATCCATCCATTCAAACATCCATCCATCCATCCATCCATCCATCCATCCCAACAGAAGTCCCTACCAGACAAACTATTCACAAGGAATTTTTAAAATGCACAACACAGAATCGAACAATCCGCCGTCAGTCTGACTTTTTGTTCAGCTCTGCACACAATCATCCTTTTGACTGCTGTACAAAGAAAAATGTCAAACTTCTGCTCGGTGTTGATGTGATACCATTTGATGTCTTTACTTTCTGACTGGCGAACAGGCTGTTTGGTTTATTGCTGCTTCAGGAGGAGTAAAAAGTCACACGATCCTGAAACCGTGACGGGATTTAATCGATGGGATTTGTGTGTATGGGCAATTTTTTCACGACGCTCAGGAAATGTTTAAAATGGAAATTTGCGTTCATGTAAAAGAAGCTGAAACATTAAATGTCGTCAGTATTTCACGCAGCTCAGACCCACAATACAGTGAATACTTTACAGCCTTTTTAGGGTATTTTCTTATGTAATGCACATTTTTATTGAAGTTTTCGTGATGTTTCTGTATCTTGACATTATCGTGTGCAACGTATCGTGAACTGTAGCGTGTCGTGTGTAACTCTGACTCATCCTTAGTGATGAACGTCCAAAAATAATGAATGCATCTCTCTCTGCATTTAACAGGTGTTTTCTTGCTCCTTCACAAGTACGTAAGGAAGTAAAGTTTTTGTCTTAAGGCACCTTTCACAGTAACATCACATTTAAAAGCAAAACATGGAAGTACAAGTCAGAACAAGTTCGAATGACGGCAGCAACAGAACAGCTGAAACAACCGGGAAGTGAAAACCAATAAATAAAAGGAGCAGGTATCGCTAGAATAAAAGTTTCTTCATGAAACTGTCACAGGAATCTAGAGTTTGTAGCGATAAAGTAGAAACAGCTCGGTCACCGCAGGGTTTCATACTGTTTTAGAGGGACAGCCAGTAGTTTGTGTTCAGACAACATCTCACCAGTTTCATGAAAAACAGGCCAGAAGCTTTTTTTTTTCCTTCATTCTGCTGAAAAACAAACAATGAAGCCGGACTGAAAATACATATAACCTGCTCTGCGGGGGTAATAACTGAGACTGTGAAATGAGAACAAACAGAATCAAACGGTCATTTATTTCACAACTAATTAATGAGCGTGTGGGCTGCTGGTTGGACTCTAATCTAGATTTGATTTAGTGCCGAAACATTCGACTCTGCGTCGAGTCGTAGCAGCAAAAAAAAAAACAACAAAAAACCACGCGAGCTGCGTGTGTGTGTGCTGCATCTGTGAATACATTATCTACACTTAGTCACATCATTCAATCCGTGCATGCGCCCACCTGCAGGGCACATGCTAATGACATGCATCACTGCGGCCCGGGCGCTAACTGAGCATGTGCGAACGGCGTGTGCTGCCCTACATACGCCGCTCGAACAGACACACGCAGAGAGGATGTCGACGTGGAGATGAGAGGCACGAGTCAGACTTTTCAAACTTACAGCGCCACGATAGCTACACCCACCTGCTCCACCTCTGTGCTGATTCCAGGTTAACAACTAAATGCAAAAGCAGAGAGACACCGACTGTAAGCAGAGAGAGAGACAGAGAGAGAGAGGGAGCAAGTGACAGAGACAGATCGGATGACAGGGGTAGCTAGCAGGAAATGCTACATCCCTACACACACACACACACACAAACACTCTCACTAAAAAGATGTGATTGACAGCTCCCTCAAGGGCTGTAGTGAATAATTCAGCGCAGTCTGACGGACCGACAGACAGGAGAGCATACAGAGAGACACAACATCAGTCAGAGACGCAGACTGAGGGGAAGACGGACAGATAGTGAGACACATGCAGACACGGAGAGACACATGCAGGTAAGTCAGAAGGCTGCGGATCATCAAAACTTCCCCTGCAGGCAGATTTTTATTCATAATCAATAACTCTATTGAATTTTACATAAACCTATGTGCATTCACAGTCCGGGGATTTTGGAAATTCTTGAGGAGACGCGGTTTGAAATGCAGGCGTGTTCGTCTCTGCTGCTGCCGTCCAGCGCCGGGGAGGAAAAGTTACAGCTCGACAGCGAACAGAAGAAACAGATCGCAGTTTAACATCATTAACACCTACAGAGGCCAGACAATTAGCTGGTAGCTAACAGTGCTAGTTGGTTAGACAGCGTCCTCGCAACCAGACCGACAGTTATTACAGAAAGATGATTTACATTCACCTTCCAATAAAACAGTCGGCTGGGCTCAGAGCTGGTTTCATTATTCCACATCTGCATGTTTGAAGCTCTGATTTACTTCTAGCTGCTCAAAGAATCAGGATGACATAAACAACAGAGAGGTTATTTAAAAGAACAAATGTTTTTGTTTTCCTTTCTAAACATTATCGTGACTTTACGGTAAAGTAAAACCAACAGAAGGAATTTTTCAGACTGGAATTAATTAGTCCTGAAATACCAAAGTTGTGTGTTTTTTTTGTTTTGTTTTTTAAGTGTTGCAAAGTTCACCGGAGAGAAGCGACGAGTTTGTTTTTCTGGTGTAAAATTGGCCTGTCGAGTGTTTCCTGTTTTTTTAAAAAAAAGGTAGAGCTTCATGTTTATTTATGATTTTCTGTATCAGTCTCTGAAGTCTCGCAGTGATCGAGCTGCAGAACTGACTCTCATCTGTTATCAACTAGTCTGCTGGTCATTGAACACATCGATTCAATGACCATCCACAGAGAAAACATTATTATTTTATCGTATTTTAAGATGTTTGGAGATGCATTAACTTCAAGGGATGACGAGGAAGTTTTTGGTGATTTCAGCGCCATTTTTGGACCAAAGCGATACGACAGCAGCGTCTGCTGTTGTGAACGATGAAGAAATTCATACCTGAACGATCAACAGATAAAACAGGTCAGTGCAAATAGTTTGAGGACGTTTCTTTCTTTTGACTTTAAGCTGATAAAAGAAATCCAGAGTCACAATAACAAATCTTTGGCTCGCAGCTTTGAGAAAGACATTTTGTTCGTACGTCAGTGTTTCGACAAGTCTATCACACTCTCCATCGGCTTCATGAATCTCACACGAGTTTCCCTGCAGGCTGTTGGATGCTGCAGGATCAGACCTCGAGGGCAAAAGAAGACGAGAGCAACCTGAAGAAACCCCGTCGGAACACACGACCGCGGTAAAACATCGCATGCAATCACGGTTTTTCAGCAAGAAATGCAGTTTAACATACTGACAAAGCATTTTGACACACTCAGGATCAGAAGTTACCAATTTATCAGGACGTATCAGTTTTCTTCATGATTCTGTTGATGATTTTATTGGAATGCAAAACATTTTATTTAATAACTTAAAGAGTTTTTGACTTGAATGCATTATAACAAGACTGGATTTAAAACGATGTCAATCTAGAAATTAGCAAACCTCCCACCTCTAACAGTGTGTTCCTGCGCTGCAGCTGGTTTTACCTCTTGACTTCTGACCAGCCAGCTCTGTTTGTTTAGTTCCTCCCCACCCCAAAAGAAAAAGCGACTCATCATCTTGAGATTATTGCTTCAAAACTCTCCAGCTCAGCCCCGTCTCTCTCCAGCTTCCCCTCAGGTGTGTGTCTGCACCTGCAGCTAATTACCTGTCAGGTAGTCCTCTGATTATGATGTCGTCCTCGACCCCCTCAAAGAATAAACTACAGGCAGCGTCCTCTTTCCTCACCAAATAGCAATATAACGATCTATACCTGCTGTCACAGTACAAAGGACCTTCCTCATCAGCAGCTTATTTAAAAATCAAGCAGAGTTTGTACACCTGCTGATTTTTGAGTTTATTTAGTAACTTTTGCGTCGTGAACGAGCCACAGACACAAAACCTGCTCAGAATCAGTATGAATGAAATTTGGAAACAACGCTAGAAGGATCGTGATCATCAACGTCTGCCAGCTGTCAGTCAAACATCTCAGCTGTAAAGACAAATGAATGAGAACTGACGCGAACCGGAGCGTCAACACAAGATTATTAATCTGAGACTTTTCTCTCACGGACGACAACAGCTGATCATCAGCTGAGCAGCTACAGACAAAGATCCAAAACGCTCCATCTGCTCTCGTCTGCGTCACAGGAGGGAGGGAGGAAAAAAAAAAGAAAGAAAAGACGCTCTGATGAAAGGCCAACGTTACGTTTCTGAACATCTATAGATGGCAACGTATTATAAAAAGGTAAAAGATCTGACAGGAGGACCCGCTGATGTTCCTCCCTTTCATCGTCCCCCCCCAACATGGCTGCCAATTGCTCGTTACCCCGGGGAGCCGCCATCCGAGGAGACACTGAGTGACAGCCCCCCAAATTAAAATGAAAAGTAAGAGCAATAATCACTGAGCGTCACTTCATTTATGAATGAACGGCTCCAACGAACACACACACACACACACACACACACACACACACACACACACACACACACACACACACACTGTACATATGAATGATTCAGCACATTGAGCCACACCGTAGCTGCCAGTTAGCCACTCGGGCTGATTATTAGCCGCGGCCGGGCGGACACGACCAACAGTCAGACCACCTGAGCTGAGTGACCATTTGGAGCCGATTCAATTACCAACTTCCTGGGATTGATTGATCTGTTCTGGCACGGACGCGAACCAATTGGATTGTCCTGAAAAAACTGCAACGCTGGCCGGGCCATTGAAGCGCAGGCAGCTGATGCTTTATTGGTCCGTCCACCTGTCTGTCCATCTGTCCCTGTCTGTGTGGAGACTCTTCTTCAGAAACAGTTTTAAAGCAGCGTCATGCTTTAAACTGTGGCCACCTCAGTTTATCATGTCATTATGCCGTCTTTTGCTAATTAGAATTAAGAAGCAAGGAACACATGACGACGGTGTTGATGATGGGAGTGCATCATCGACCACCATCGGACAACAAAACCCGTCACTGAAACCTCGTAGTCTCATGATTTCTACCATTTCTCCTTTTTCTGTGCCGAGGTGACGCCATCTTGGTGGTGTTGACCTACATCGAGTGAGACGATGTAGTTCACCGAGCAGTTTCACGCCGGAAGGGGTGGGAGTTCGATTTTGGACCACCATTTTGAAGCCTTGAGTCTAGTATTCCGGTTGTCGCCATCTTGTTTTTGGAGCTGGGAAGAAGATGCATTGCTAGAGTCTAGAGATCGAGTTGGAAACCGAGGACACACCGTGGTAGCGACTTGTCAATCAAAAGGTAGATCCGCCCTGAAACATACTCTGCTTTATCAACTGTTTCACTCCAAACTGGACGATTAGTTAGAAAATTAACATCATGCTTTATTTCAGAAGACTTGAAACTACTCACACTCGTTAGGAAGCTGTTTACTGAGGTAATAAACCAAGAATGAGGACTTCCTTTTTGGAATTAGACTACATAAAGTTTTAGCAGAGTGTGTATAACGGAGTGACAGCTGAGATGAAAATCCTTCAGCTGACTCTCTGATGGTTCATGACGCTCGACAAAATCAAGGTTACTCTGTGAAGATGAGCTCAAATCACATCTTGAGCAAACCCACATTTTTTTTTCTCAAATTGATTCATCTGCTCCAGCTCCAGCAGTCGCGCATCTCCTACAATTCCCAGAATGCCTTTCAACAATCCACAGATAAAGAGATGTGACCTTGCTGCTTTTCAGCTGCGGATTTTAAATGTAGATGGAGAAAAGCGATATCAGCAACAGAGCGAGAGTCTCCAGTGAGGAAAAAAAAAAAAAAGGTGAGTCGACCTTGATTCAAACCCCAACCTGTATTCATGCTGCAGTGCATTATGGGATTTGTCCTGCTCCTGTGGCTGTGGGTACTTTTGTCTCTTTATCTCCTCAGAGGTTGATCTTTCCCCCCTCAGCATCATGAGCAAATAAAGAGATTTTACAGAAGAACTTGATGTTTTAGATCGCCGAAAAAAGAAATCCTACGCTGACACAAAGATGTAGAACAGACGGTAATCACCGCTAACTGCTGCTTCTCTCTCTCACTGTGTACACGGACCATCGTCTAATGACTGACAGGGATGAAGGAACAAAGAAAGAAAAAAGATAAAAGTCAATAACAACAGGGATTTTTCCTTCACCCAGTGTTTCGCATTCTAAGAAAACAAGGATTGTCTTCCGAAGACTTTTTACAGCAGAAACTAATTTTATTTCTGTGTCATTTCTTGCATCATATTTAAAAATCAGACACAGCGTTCACTGGGAACAGGCTGAATATTAAAACATGTTTAGCCGGCAGCATATGCAGCAGACGGAGAGAAACCACAAGGTGTTGCTCATCTTCTCTGAATGACTAAAAGGTTAAATAGAGATTAAAGATGCATCTGATACTTCTCACTGTTCATCAGCTTCACTAATTTTAACTACAGAGACTCGGGGAAGGAAAAAAAAAAAAAAAAGCAATAATTACAACAACTAATTCATGAAAGCCACGTCCGTGAAGAAATGCGTGGAGGAGCTCAACACCTCTGGACTGAACCGGACTGTGAGCCAGATGTGATCATGTGACATCAGCGATCGACCTCACCATGAATCTTGAGGCTGAATGAGAGCAAATCCCTGCAGCCGGGTCCGAGAATCATGTGGAAACTTGTAACATGCATTAATCAAAGCCGTCTGACGAGCCTGTTGGGCCGGATCAGGATCAGGATCAGGATCAGGATCAGGATCAGGATCAGGATCAGGATCAGGATCAGTCCGGCCCCATCAGGAACACGACCAACAAGTCCATTGAAGGGAGGAGGTTTAGGATGGATGGAGGAGTCAAAGATCGAGTCCAGTGTCAAATCCAAATAGACGTTGATCACAAGTTCATGCACTTTGGCTTCCTGTACTCACGTAAACGAGCTTCTGGGAAACTCCTGCCAGAGAGAAGATATTCAGAAAAATCTGATTTCTGTGTTTATGTGTGAGTTTTTTTGACCCGCCTCTTTTGTTTGGCAGGTTTCTGATTGGCCAGCGTGGCCTTACAGTCGAGGTCATATCACCACCTGTTGCTGTGGCACACGCTCGACAGCAGATAAGTCGGTACGGGTGAGAATTTCTTTGAAACCGGAGGAAATAAATACCTGTGTACATGTGGACAAGGTCTTATGATAACTCCTGAATGTACACAGTTATATTTTCCTACGTTTCTTGGCTAAAGCTGAACAAACTGACGTGACGACGGTCCGGTGTGTCGTCATGGCTTAGCTGTTTTTGGGAACGCTGATATATATAGGGCACTTAAAGAATCACTGGTAACTGGATTCAGTCATTAAGTTACGAGGATGTGACATCGGAGGCATCAAAGGTCGGTCTTTTAACTTCCGATCAGCGGTTCCCGTCGTCCAGATGATGTCCTCGAATTCCTTTAGTTTAAGATGTTTAATTTACTGTCATAGAGGAGGAAATAAAACAGAAACTGTTCAGACTTAAGATGCTGGAATCAGAGATTTTGTACTATGTTTTGTGTGAAACTATTTAATTCATCACTGCAGTCTCGTCTGCAGATCTTGTTTATATTTAAATATCAATAAATACAAATTTTGGTTTATTTTTATTAAATACCAAGAACAAACTCTGATCCAGTCCAGCTTTTTCCAGGTGTAGTTTCCCTCCGCCCAAATGTGACTCAAGCTTCTTTATGTCTCCATCTTTGGTTTTCTCTCCATCATTCATCTTCTCCTCATTCTGACTCGGTCGAGCTGCTACGATGCAACATTTCATGCAGCTTTCATACCACGAGCATCATGTCAACAGAGAAATCAAGGCTTTTTTGTAATTCTACACATTGATTAGACGATAGGATCTGAATCTCGGGGCGGTAAAAAAAAAAGGAGAAAGGGAATATTCAGCTGCAGGTGAAGCTCCTGAGCTGCTCTCCAGCCGTGTGCTGAATAAATCTCAGCTCATCGAATCTGAAACAAACTGGAGTCCGACTCGACTCCGAGGTCTCGCTGAACGCTGTCCAACGCTCCCGGCAGCAAACTATCACATTAAAAAACCAACTCATTGTCATTCTCCTGCTCTCAGCCTCTTATTGTTGTTCATTAATGCAGTTCATTACTGAGTCTGCATGTAATTATGCTCGTGTGAATTCCCACACGCTCTATTTCTGAATCAGCTGATGCAACATTGTTTAAAAAAAAAAAAAAAAAAACTCTGTGTTTCTGTGTCTTCTTCTACCTTCACACTGAGGTCAGAGGTCGGCAGACGAGTAACTGGTCGACATTTCTTCACCCTGAGAAGTGATTTAAATCCTCTCTGGGAGGATCCTGACAATTACAACCAGAGTATTCGTTATCCTGCCTTTGTTGTTGAAGTGTCTTTGAGCAAGTCGCATATCAATTACTTGCTCCACTGACCTTTGACCTTCATGCAGCTGCAGTGGTTCAAACACCAGAAAAGCCAAGTTCAGAAGTCCTGACGGCTCCTGGAAATGTTTGCTGTTCTGTTTTCTGTTCTAAATGTTAAAATAACCTCTGAAACAGAAACTTAAGACTTCATCCAACAACCGTCCGCACGAACGAGCAGATAAAAACCAGCTTCCTGTTGAAGTGGCAGCACGACTGACTCTGGAAGATTTCACAGCCAATAAAAGGAAGTTTTATCTTCTCTGTCGGGTTCTGCAGAGTAGAACTGAGATGTTTAAACTAGTTTCTGGATCAGTTCTGACGTCGCTGACTGGCCCCGGTCTCATGGGTGTTTGGACGGACTTGTTTCAGGTGCTGGTCTCACCTGATGGTCCAGTCCAGTGGATATTTTTCAGTTCAGGGTTTCCTGCCCAGCTTTCATAGACTAGATAAGCAGTTCTGACGTCACTCAGGTGTCGGTTCACCAGAATTTATCTGAAGATGATGCTTCTATCCTGTGGTGCATCTTTGCCATGAATCCAGCTGCTGTATCGCAGACAGCTGGACTTGTTTGAGTTTCTTGAAGAAAAATCGGTTCAGCTGGTATCAAAAAACTTCATATTACGGCTGAACGTGACACTAAGATATGTATCTGAAAACATTTTGTGCAGAACCAGACTTAGTAGTGACTTGGTTTATAGTTTATCAGCACTGCCTGGTTTTAATCTGCACCACAATCCTCCAGATGGTGCATCTTTTGCGTCATTTGCAGGAAAAAGAAATGTCGTAGCAGAATTTTACAGTCGATGTTAAGTTTAGTAACGTGGTTCTCGTCCTCTGGGTCCAAACAGCCACATGTGACAAGTTTAAAAAGATCAAATTTCTCTTTTGGTGGAACTCAAAGTCGTCTCAGACATGATCAGGTGTTGTGTTTTGTGAGGAGTCACCAGAAAACGTTTGGCACCACCGGTTTTAATCTTTAAGAACTGCTGTATTTCATAAGCCGGTCACAGGTTTTTAACTCTGCCGAGGATGATACTGTTCCCTCCTGTGTTCGTGTGATATTTGTTGGTCGGTTGGTTTGTCAGCAGGATTTCACAAAAAATACCAAACGAAGTTCCACAATTCTCAGATGGAGGACGGGTCTCGGCCCAGAATGGACCCCATTAACTTTTGGAGCAGATCCAGAATGTTTTTCTCACTTTCTTCAACACAGAGAGAGCTTTTTTTTTAAAAAAAAACAAAAACATTTTCATTCTTTCATTCTCAGGGAAGGATGCACAAATCATCACATCTGGGTGGCTGGTGTCTGCGAGTGGGAACAATTTGTTGTGGATAAAAGAGACTGCTGGGCCTCGGCGGAGGTAGGCGCTCTCCTGAGAGCCTTTCTAGATATTTTATGTAAACTCTGAGAAGAAAACTAGCAACGACAGCTGTTAGGTGAATTTAGTTGGGCGAAAAGGATGTTTTCCTCTGAGTAAAAGTAAGAAAAGATTCAAGGAAAGTACTTATGATGCGAAAACCGGAGTACAGCTCTCGGGCGATTGTACTTCTTTCCTTTCACTGACAGTTTGTGACATTCAACAAGAACATTTTGTCTCCAGTTATTATTAATTTATACTATCAGAGTTCTTACAAAGACTTAATCAAAAAACATTTAAGCACATATCAGTATTGTTTCCTGATTTTAACACTTCTAGATCAAAATCAAAAGGGCTGAACTTGTATTATTATTGACCAGTGTTGACAAAAACAGCAGTACGTATCAATTCTGAATATTTCAAACAGTTTCAGCACTTATTGTTCACGATATCGATACACAAGTGCAAAGAACACGACTTTGTTATAATGATCTTTTAATAAGAATCTAAAATTGTCCTTCCTATTATATCAAACATGATGTCAGATATCAATATTTTAGAAGGTTTTGTATCTAAGTTAGACATCTCGTGACATCATTATTATTGAGGGTGATAATATTTGTTTTTTGTCTTGACTTGACCTCGAGCAGTCTGGAAATAATTCAGCCTTGACTGCAGCTCCGATGCTGCACGTGAGACTTTATTCTTCTCATCACAGCAAACGTTAATGAACTTGTGATTTATTTTATTTCCTCACAGAGATATTTTCTTGTGATTGTGATTGACTTCACCTCTTGAGAAAGACAGCTTGAGAAAAAAAAACAAAAAAACAGTCATTTCTAGAGACGAAATCTTCACATTCGACTCGACACGGTGTCTCGCGTGAAGCCAACGTGGCTCTGGAGGAATTTTAATCAAAGCGAGCCACATGTGTGATGAGAATCCACACCGTTCAAAGCAGCGCAGGAGAGGACGCTGTGGGTGGGAACGCTCCTTTAAAAAGATTCTGCCTGTGCATCCTCTCATTTTACATTCTACCAAGTCCCGCTGATGCTCTCATCCAAAACTACACTGAGTGTGGAGGGAGAGAAAAAAAACAAAAAAAAGATTCAAGACTCAGTAACATGACAAGCAGCCAGAGGAGGAGAGCGGCGGGATGCGAACATGCACAGAGCTTTGATTATATTCCTGTCAACATGTCAGGACGGTGACAGACCAGGGAACCTGGGACACACACTGTGTGTTCAGACCATATGCAACCATCCACATTCTGTCACCATCAGGACAGAGAGGGCAGATGGACAAAGAGGCTCATGGGAGAGTTATCCCCTATTTTTACTATGACTGTAGTAAGTGAGAGAAGTGGCGGCTGCAGACTGGAGGAACAATCTCACTGTTCTCAGGTCGGTTTCTGCACATTTCAGCCGCCGTGCATGTGAAGGGAAGGTGATATTTTCAGGGGGGAGCGAATCAGCGCACACACGTAAAAATGAACGTGCATGGGCATAAAAATCACGCACACGCATCGAGCACGTACACACACGCGCACACATCTCCAGAGCAGGAGAGTGTTCAGCTCACATGTTAAACACGCACGCACACACGGGCGCGCGCGCTCACGCACGCACACACACCCCTCTTGTTCTCCACCGTCCAGCCCAGCGCTCCTTACCTCCAGACTTGCCCCAGCTGCAGGACGTGGAGGACGGTTTGAAAGACCCACATGCAGACGGTGCAGCACCTCCGGGGGGCCCCGACTCTCTCTGCCGTCGCAGGCGGGGCAGAGGACGTGTAAACCGGGGTGGCATTCGCGGCGTTCCCCGCCGCCGCGCAGCCGCCGCGCTGGTCGCTGTCCTTGGTGCTTAAAGTGTTGTCGCTTGCCGCGCCTGCCGCCGCCGCCGCGCCGGTCCCACTGCCGCTCGCCGCTCCGTCCCCGCCGCTCAGATCCGAGTAGTCGTACACGAACCACCTGAAACTCAAGACCTGGACGACCGCTGAGGGCACCACGACGAAGACGAGCGTCAAGCCGAACCACCAGTAGTCACCTCTCAGGTAGTAGTCGGCGGCCAGCCACAGGTCGGTCGCGCCGTCGGAGAAAAAGACGAGCAGGGCGCAGAGCACCCAGCAGCAGTCCAGCAGGGTGTAGGGCTTCCCGCCGGCGGCGCTGCACCGGGGCCGGTCGGCGGGGTTCCCCGGCTCCGAGAGGCTCCTGGGCGTGTTGTCATCTTCCACAGACACCGCTGCTCCATCCGACTTAGCGGCCATGTTGGTTAGGATAGGAGAGAAAGACAGAGAAAGAGGTGGGGATAGGGAGAGAGAGAGAGGGAGAGAGAGGGAGGAGAGGAGGGGAGGGAGGGAGGGAGGGGGCTGTGTGCAGGAGAGAGAGAGTGAGAGAGAGATTACATCATAACTAGCCTCATCATCAGCCAATTAATTGCGAGGCATCATTCCTAACAGCGCTGTTAACGCCGCGACACCAGCGCGATGTTTGCAGGACGTTCAGCGCGCAGAGACGCGATCCTGCGAACACTGACGACCCGCAGGCGTCCGAGTTTCTCTTCCTATCATTAGATCTCCGCGCTGCTCACCGACACCGGCTCTGCAGCAGCAGCGGCGGCGGCTCTGCTGCTCATGACAGCACTGTTGTTAAAACTCATATTAAGATGCTTTTTCTCCTCGCTGCTCCCGCTGAGCGTCACTTTCACACCAGTTTCTACTATAAAACCTTAATTTTTTTTTCTTCCTCCTGCACCGTGAATCTCCCTGCAGACAGTGAAATGTTCAAATGTGCTGTGCATCGGCTCAGCATCATGACCCTGGTTGAGTCCATGAGAGATGGGAGGCGATGCATTCAGCAGTCTTTAGTGTGTGTGGTTGTATTTACTGAGCTCACAGATGTAGAAACTCACATGAGCTCTTCAGGGAAAACCTCAGTCTGCTGTCTCACTGGAGCAGGAAGGTTAAAGGGTAATACCGCTGTTTTCTCCATCTGTCTTTCGCTCTGCACACCCTCTGCATAATTAAGTTTTTTTCAGATGCAGAAGCTCTCGTATGCATGTCGAAACAACATGGAGGTAAGAAGATCCTCTATTACAGAAACAGGAAACTGTGTATAATGATGCTGCACACTGTAAAAAAAGGTCTTTACAGTGTTTAGTGGAATCAATTTATATATTTTTTAATGAACTTAACATAAATGTGCGACGTTTTATTTGTTTCAAGTTGATCAAACTTCGGTTTTTGTAGATTTTACGTTCAGACCACTTATGAACTTATTAACACCAGTTAGTTTAACATTAAGTCTTTTAAGTTCAATCAGTAGAAATCACACAAACACTCGGTGAGTTAAAGTTTTTTTGCTGGTGACAGACGTTGCATTTCAGGCAGAAATGTGACGAAGAATCGGAAGGACAGACAGGAAGAAAGACAGGAAGAAAGACAGGAAGACAGGCAGGAGGACAGACAGGAGGACAGACAGGAAGAAAGACAGGAAGTCAGACAGGAGGACAGGCAGGAGGACAGACAGGAGGACAGACAGGAAGAAAGACAGGAAGACAGGCAGGAGGACAGACAGGAAGAAAGACAGGAAGACAGACAGGAGGACAGACAGGAAGAAAGACAGGAGGACAGGCAGGAGGACAGACAGGAGGACAGACAGGAAGAAAGACAGGAAGACAGGCAGGAGGACAGGCAGGAGGACAGACAGGAGGACAGACAGGAAGAGAGACAGGAAGACAGGCAGGAGGACAGGCAGGAGGACAGACAGGAAGAAAGACAGGAGATAGGCAGGAGGACAGACAGGAGGACAGACAGGAAGAAAGACAGGAGACAGGCAGGAGGACAGGCAGGAGGACAGATGCTGCCCAACGTATATTTGCAGTATTATTTTCCTCAAAAAGTTGCCAAAGGCCGTTTGTTTGGTCATGTATCGTTGGTTTGTAGGACATTTCTCTGTATTAAGTTGAGTGAAGGACGTGTGTAGTTAACCGACCGTTCAATCGACACGTCTTCAATACGCGAAGCCGGCTCATCTGTTCACACTGGTTCGGTTCGTCAATAATACTACCTCCAGAGGCGGATCAGCGCCAGAGTGAAATTTCCCGCCTCATCGCCTCCGAGAGATTCACACTGAGACGGCAGCGGGGAATTGGCGTACTGTGATTGGAGCTACTGTCTACACCACATTCTTACCTATGTGGGCCTTCTTGTTAAATCAGTAAATGTTACGCATGACGATATTTGCTTGTTCCAGTCACGTGGGTGTTTATTTGCATTTAGAGCAGAGGGAACGTGAGATCCAATCACAGGAGGTCACTGAGGACCCGAGGCCCGGAGATGTCCACTCGTGATTCGATCACTCGGGACGGATGGTGAAACCAAATGTGACCGGCCTCTGAAACGACAAATACATCCGCAACGTAAAGGATTTAGTTAAGGAGATGAAATCAACGTAAAACTCGACTCTGTGAACGTGTCCTGGTTTCGGAGGCAGGGACCCCTGAAAAGCGCTGCTGAACGAGTGAGGCAGAGCAATCAGCCAATTAACTGCGAGGCATCATTACTAACTGCGCTTTTAACACCGTGACACCGACACCGTGTTTTCAGGACATTCAGCGTGCAGAGACACGATCCTGCAAACGATTACGACCCGCAGGCTTTTTAGTTTTTGTTCCCAATCATTAAATCTCTGTCAGGCACATCACTCTGCCTCTGCTGTTCTGTGTCTGGTCCTCACAAAATGTGTTTTTCATTCAATTAGTCAAGAGGAAAACTGTTTGATTGAAGTGTAAATCAAATCAGTTAAAGCTGTATTGATGCATTTACTGTCCAGAGATCTACCGTACGAACATGTTCAGGCACAAGTCTTCGCTGCCCGTGACTAATTAACCATCTTAACACCTACAGACTGTATATTTTACTGCAGGGCTGTTTGGTCATTGTTGAAAACTGCTTGAAACTTTTTAATTTTCTAACTGTGGTGAGAACGTGACATTTCGTTCTCCTCAGTGCAGAAACGTGTTTTTCTAAAGCGTGTCAGAGTCGGAGCTGCGATGATCTGGGATCTCTAATTAGCTCCCCTTAGTCTCACACTCGTAATGGGCATCATTTATCAAAAATAAAAAAAGTATTCAGACAAATCAGTGCATTTTTTTTTAAATGTATGCCATGAAACAAAATCCAAAAGGCTTTGAGCTCTGAATTAAACAGAACTGAGCCGATAAAACACACCAGGGGAAGTGATTTTAGTCTCTGCTGCTCAGACCACTTAAACGTTTGAAATATGTGGGTGTAAAGATTTTATCAGCATCCAGATGGAGTTAAGAAGATGATGAGGATATTTGTAAAACTGCTTTACTTTACTTTTTTTTTTTTAAAAAAAAAAACAGTCGCTCTGTAAAACTGGAGGGAGGTTAATCATGTGGAAATTCTAATCCACATGTGCAAAAAAATTATGAATTTATTTGGTGAAAATGTTAATTAATGCGTGAAAAAAAAGCCCTACACATGTGAAAATGTCACCGTAATTTGAATTTTATATATTTACAAAATTTAGTTCACATGTGAAAATGGCAATTTCCTATAAAAGTGTATGAACATGTGGATTTTACATGTAAAGGAGCAATTTTCACATGTAATGTGCTATATTTGTTTCCATATGTGAAAATGATAATCCATACGGGCTAAAAGCGATTCACATGTGACATTATTTAGTTTTCACATGTTAAAATTTAAGTTCACATGAGGAAATGTGGATTTTACATGTGAAGAAGCAATTTTCTCATGATGTTATGTGCTATAATTTGTTTCAACACATTAGAATTATAATCCACATGGACAAAAAGCCATTTAGATGTGAAATTTAGTTTTCACATGTTAAAACTGAAGTTCACATGTGAAAAACGTGGATTTTACAATAGCAGATTTCACGTTTTCATGAGCTATGTTTTGTTTGAATTCACAAATTCCATGTGAAATTATAGTTCACATCTGACATTTTGTTTTTCACATGTTTACATTTTTGTTCACATGTGAAATTCTGGATTTTGCATGTGAAGAAGCAATTTTCAGATCATGTTCTGTTTCCACATGTGGAAAATATAATCCACATGAAATAAAAGCCATTCTCATGTGACATTATCTTATTTTCACATAAAATATGGATTTCACATTATTTCATGAGACATATTTTGTGTCCACATGTGAAAAAATGCCTATCATATATATTCAGATGTAATTCACATGTTCAGTGATCACTCATCTTTACTTGCCAGTTGTGAAAACGTCCAGTTCACATTTAATATTATTTTAGCTTCACATGTGAAACTTTCAGTTCAAATGAGAATTTGCAGTTTGCTAAGAAAATGTGGCTTCAGATGTGAAGAATATGTGTAAAAGTGGAAATCACATGTGGAGATGTGGAAGCAAATTTCACCTGATTTCATGATTTCACATTTCACATGTGAACAAAACCCATCAGTTTAAATAAACACAATTCACATGTTGACATTTTCATTCATATGTGAAGAGAAGCCTTTCACTTCATATCAGACTTATATTCACGTGTCAAATTTAAGGGTTTTATCTGCAATTCCATATGAAGTCCACTAAGCTCAGAGGTCTGGTTTCGATAAGGCCTCTTGTTTTGATTTCCCGCCCTATCAGGACTCATCATGCAGCCTCACAATTTTGCCAAATCATGTTAGTCTCCACGTCCGGGACAAACGGTGCCGAGAGCTGCGATAGCTCCAGATTAACAAACTGGGCTCTTTGTCCCACAGACGTTCTGGACTGACCCCGGCTCAGATAAGCGCCGCTCGGCCCCCGACGTGGAAACACGGCGGCTGATTAGTTTATTGAGGGAAGTGAAGCGCAGAGCCGTAATTCACCAAAGAGTTTTTTTTTTTTTTATTGCCTATTCTGCGCAGAGTTTATGGGATCTTTTCAATTAGTACACTGGCTGCTGTAAACAGACCAGTTGCTCTGTGTCTTGTCAGTTTTATGCACCGCTGCCTCGGCACAATCAGACAAATACACTATAAAGACCCTGATACTCAAACAGAGGCGGGTTAGAGAGCTGCTGGTCCGGGGCCAGCCGAGGAAGAAGAGACGATAACAAACATCCTCCGCTAACAACCGATGCTGATGAACTCTTGACGATATTATTTGCTTTGAACTGATCATATCAGCGAGTTTTATGTTCATCAAAGCCTGAGACTGATCTTCTTCTTCCTCTGAGCTCCACTGTTATCCAAAAACTGAACACATGAACAACAACTGAACTGGAAATATTATGGTAACACGTTTGAAAACTGGAGAATTTAAAATCTTAAAGTTAAGCAGAGACCAGGTGGACGTTTTCCTGGAAGTGAATTAAAGGAACTACCGGCTTTTTATAAACTGCTGATTGGGGAACAGAAGCTTATTGTTATTGTGGTAATTGAAAGATAAATCCAAAATATGTTCCTTACTGATTCTCATGAAATCTGCAGACCTGTAAAATGAAGTTATTCATCTCTTACCAGCAGCCTCCTGCTACCTGAACTCCACTATAAACTGTTCTTTCGGCTCCTCTCACTGCTTGTTTGATCATTAATGTAAAATGAGTGCAGTGGTTAGAAAGCATCAGTACCTACAGAAGTCCTACAGGTGAGCACTGGTCCAACAGAAAACACTGCTGAAGACATTATTCTGTCTGACGATATATTTTAATGCTCTTTTTTCTCTGAGAATCTGAATCACGTCTCTGGGGTTTTCTGTCTGTACTCGGAGTTTAATGAGCATCTGCTTCGTACTGAACAGACACAATTTCACATTGGCTCAGGGGTAGAGCCAGCGTCTTGTTATTGAAAGGTTGCTGGTCCGATTCCTCTGGTCTGCATGTCAAAGTGTCCTCAGGGAAGATACTGAACCTTAAACTGCTCCTGATGTGCTGCATGGCAGCTACCGCCATCAGTGTGTGAATTACTGTAAGTTGCCTTGGACATAAGTGTCTGTTAAATGTCATAAATGTAAATATCATGTTCACAACATACGCTTATTAGCTGACTTTCACAACAGGTCGACTTGTTTGAGTCAAACTATGATGTTTTTCTAAACTTAACCAAGTGTTTTAAACCTAAGCAGAGCACAAGAACAGTGTGGTGATGAGTTTGAACCTTAAAGAACTTAAAGAAATGTTCAGTTTTAATTAATCTGGTTTTGCAGACGTTTGCTTCGCTCATATTTATTCTGACGATCGGGTCGGACAGCTTCATCTTAGGCTACGCTGCTTCTGCCAAAGTCACAAAGGAACAGCGAGAGCTGAATATTAAAAACCATCCTGAAACTTTTACTCAACCACCAGACATTTGTTGAGGATTTCCACCGAATGTCAGAGAAATCTTGTTGATGTACACGTAATAATAAAACCTTCTGACGTCACTATTAAACACGCTCCATTATTATGATATTAAAAACGTAGAAATGTAAACGCATCATACGCAGAAATGTATGCCGACATTTATTCTAGCGACTGGGTTTGCTGTCTCCTCGTCACTCATCAACCCACCCTGATGTTTTTGAGGTAGCACACTGGAGTGTTCACCTTTTTAATCGCAGCACCCTCGTCAGGCCAGGTGGTGTGAATTCTCCGTGCGGTGGACAAAATGTCCTCCCGGGAGTCGCGGTTCCTCTTCCGCCTGCCTCACCTGAACTCACATCCTGTCGTCGTATCGCTCACAAGCTGCACCGTCACTGACAAATGAGGGTCATTACGAGTTTGAGAGCGCTGGGAGCTAATTAGAGGTCTCAGATCAGTGCCGCCGCCGCTGTGATACACTTTGGTGAATTCACACAGACTCCGAGCTTCAGAGGGACTTTTTAAAACATCTGCACCAGTCCACCAACAATTTCCTTTAAATGAACATTTTTTTTTTTTTTTATGTCTTGAATTGCTTTGGTAGCTTTCAGTGGAGAGTGACGCGTAATGAAGGTGATGTGTGTTTGAATCAAACCAACAACTCTGAGCAGCCGCGATGTGCTCGGAGTCTGTTAAACTCCCAGGATGCCGCAGGGCAAAGGCTCTTAGTTTTTCATTATGAAAGATATATGAATGTTATTTCAAGCACAAATTCATGAATGTAAAGATTCAGATAAATGTGTTTTCCACTACAGTGAGTTAATTTAACGTGTTAATTCCAGGAATGATGCAGAAACAAGACGACTGATGTTTAGTTCTAAAGAAAAGGTTTTTTAGCCTTTAAGTTTTGAGAACAACAAACTGAAAAACACAATAATACATATGACACCTACGCAGAGAAAGTTGAGAAGAACGCTCAGAAGAAAGAAAACCTACAACCCAAAAAAATCTTAAAAAGAAATATTGATGAAAAAGAATGATTGAGGAATAAAAAGCTGAGAAGAAATTGAACAATTGAGACAAAAAAAGTGTGAGAGTTGGTGGAAAACTGAGCTACAGCAGGCTGGAAGTGAAAGCAGGCAGGAAATACTGACAGGAAGCTGAAAAGAAGTACATAAATACATACATACATTAAATACATACATTAATCAATAAATACAGAGGGACTGAAGACCCATAAAGAAAGATTTAATAAAATCCTAAAACAAAAAGCTCAATTTTAAAAAAAAAAGAAGTGAAAACTGTTCGAAAGAGTAAAATCAAGGTGAAATGACCGAAAAATAATTGAAATTAAATTCAGAAGGCAATTGAAAATGGAAAAACAGGGGAATAAATGAGCTTCGAGGGAAGAAACTAAAACAGAAAACCTTCCAGAGAAGACAGAATAACTTGACCACACATATTAATTTAGCCCACATGCTAATTCGCCAGCGGTGATGTTTCCACGGTCCGATAAGCAGAATGAAGAGCCCGGAGAGCTCAACATCAGTCGGAGGATTAGAAGGAAACAGAAACTCCCTCAGAGTCATTAAAGGACAGCAAGTCCATAAAATTCACTTCTTTAAAGTGATTTATTACACGGAGAATTAGACGGAGCCTGCCGAGGATTCACTGATCTGTGAGAGGATCCCGAGATGTCAGCGCTCTCACAAAGAAAAAAAAAAAAATCACTTCATTCTGTATTTCTTACCATGGATGGTTGAAATCCCAGCATGAGTTTGGTGCGTTTAAATGCCTGTAGGGTCTGTGGGAACTGTTTCAAACCGAACCGATCGGATCAGATCACGTCTCAACAGGGACAGAAAAAAACAAAAAAACCCCACAGCTATAACTCCCATAGTCTGCGGGCATGTTCAGCTTCCCAGAGATTTCACTGATTAACATACAAGAAGTTATTCATGTGTTCATTTTGGCTCCAAGGTTCTGCTAAATGAAACATGCTAAGTGATGGTAGGAGATTAGCATCTGCTGCCTTGTGAATACAGAAAAGGGTCGAAGCGATCACACCAGGGCATAAATCATGAGGCGAGCCCGATCGGCAGAATACAACGCTGGCATCGCCTCCTTCGGCAGACCCTTCATAGCAACATTGGCTGCCAAACGACAAACCGATGTTCACTTCCTGTTCATTTCAGCGAACAGCTGGATGTCTGCAGGCTTCTTCGTGGCAACACAACTCCGAATTTAAAGCCAAAACCTTTGTAACCCTAAACAAATGTTTTCAGTGCTTAAATCCTAACCAGACATCATCACAGCGAAATGTGAAGTTTCAATATTTTAGTGCAATGACAACATCTGCTACACTAGTGCTAAAACCTGAGTCTACCTGTTTAGTTCCTCTCCCTGTGTGTTGTATTTCAGCTCACCTGGATGAGTGGAGCCTTCCTGATGGAGGTTTGGGTCGCTGACTCACTTCTCGACCGGTTTTCTCTCTTTTCTTGGGCTGGGAGGAGTTGTTCAGTCAGCCTGCATGCAGCGGGTCATCTTCTTATTTAACACAGAAATGTTTAAAGTCAGTGTCAGATTGTGTAACATAAACCTCACATCAACTCCTACAACATCATGACAGTCTTCCTTTCTTGCAGCATCTTTTTAATAAGGTAATAGTGAAACAGTCTCCTTCGTTGCAGCCACCAGTTCTGGACCCGTGTGGGTTCCAGCTGACGGCTGTACAAACTGCTGAGTGGAGAGCTGTCCATTAGCTCGGCCCCATCAGCTAGCTTAGCTCTTTACTGCCCCTTCACCCTCGTAAATCCATCCGCCTGACTTTTCTGCCTCCTCATCAGAGAAACATCCAGCCTGAGACGGGCGGAGGCTTCAGGCTCCTCATCTTACTCTCCGTACAGCCTGACAAACACAAGCAGTAACCTTCCTTTATGTCTTATTTATTTACTTTTATGCAAAACCGAGACACTACATAAAAAATTCCGTCTGTGTCTGGACCGGATTCCTCTTTCCTGCAAACTACCAGTAAATAAAGTCAAACTCAGTTACTTTTTTTGCCAAATGTCAACTCTTTCTGAAATATAGTTAATTAGAAAAGTGCTCGTAGGGTTTTCAGCAGCAGCAGCAGTGGCGGCGGCGGCGGCGGCGGTGGTGATGGTGGTTTGGGGTCAAACAGAGCAAAATGTTCAGGATTCTGTTTTGAGGCTTTTACGTCCTGAGAGCTCCTCGATGACTGGCTCACACTTCTTATCCAATCACAGGCTGCGTAGACTCTTGTGTTTTACAGCGACCCGCATCAGCACACACTGAGTAATCAATCAGTTCAGCCCAATGCAGCACGGAGCAGACAAGAAGTCACACACCGAAACAACAGCATCATTTTCATAATAAAACACTCCGTCTCAAAAAAAGAGAGACAGATCCAGGCACTTCTTCTTCTAATCCGTCAGCTGGGAACACTTCTTGATGTTCTGCTTATAAAACACACGTAAACTGCGGTTGCACGTGATTCTGTAATCATCACTGGAACTCCTCGGTCTTGCAAAACCACGCCGGAGTCGTTCGGCAATGTATATGCAACCAATTAAATTCCCGGGTTAGATGAAGAACGGCACACCTCCAACATGTTTTCATTCATTAAAGCAAAACTCTCACCATAATGCAACCTAGGCTTTTTTTGTGAATGCACCCGTGATCGACACTTCTCCACTGGCAGGACGGCAGCGAGCAGAACAAGCTACTGCTAACATGAGTTGTTCAAAAACTTTCTTTTTAGTAACTCTGTGTACACAAACATTGTTCTCAGTGCTGGTGTTCATGTGTAGAGACCCTGGTGATGCTACCAGCAAAGCTTCATGTTGTGTCGAGACTTCTTACTGTTTTAAAAATACAGATTTTGATGCTATCCCATTGAAAATGAGTTTGACCTGAAAACAAAAATAAAATTGAAAGTGCCTCTTTCATCCTAATTATGCTTTTACATGAAGGTTTGACTTGGATTTTTTTGGATTCACAAAAAAAAAAGCCTTGGTTTCATTTTGGCGAGAGTTTGGCTTTTATGTTATCAGGTTCCCTTTTAGCCTTTGGATTTACTTTAGCTGCCAACATCATGTCACTAAGTCCCTTTTTGCCCCGGTCTGCAGATCACACATGAGCAGCGTGTGATGCAGACGAGTTTGTAACTGTAAAATATGCATATCTGCCCAAACATCCTGTAACACTGCAGCAGGCTTCGCTTCCTACCGCCTGAGTGAATTCTTCTACATTGATCCTCAACAGCTTTTTAGGGTGAAACTCTGAGAGCGAACACACTTTTTCTTTTGTCTTCCTGTTAAGTGCACGTAGTTACTCGCTTGAATCTGTGTTCTGCTCAGCCCATGTTAGCGTCACACTGAGCTCCGTCCAGAACCTCAACCGCAGCTGTTGCATGAGCACGTCCACGTCTACACATGAACGCACCTTTACGTTAACAGGCCTGAGGACACAACATCAGACAAGACTCACGAGGCTCAGCGCTTGTCTCCAGATCTGTGGCGGTCAACACAACATTTAAAGCGGTTCTAAATAAACACAACAGTGTCTTGACTCCACTGTCATAGAGGCTGTAATGTTTAATATTTAACACCGTTATAAATATGATTTCTCGCAGCAGAGGGCCGTAGGTGGATAAAACAACACAGGAAGACACAGAAAACAGCCGAGTGTGAAGGCTGTCTGCCAGAGTGAGAGGACAACAGCACAGAGGATAGATAGATAGATAGATAGATAGATAGATAGATAGATAGATAGAAATGTCAGACTCTGAAGGGATTTCTTCTGAACCTGATGATATTTGTAATAAAGCTGAATGTTTGATTTGAATAATTGCCTTCCTGTTGTCTTTTGTGTAAATCTGTGATTGTTGTCTCTGAAACAGTCCTGGGAACACAGATGGGTTTCAGGAATCTGCTCTCACCGCAGGAATCGATGTTCCCCGCCGGCTGCCGCCACTAAACAAACACACAATTCAAACGGTAAATAATCCACTTAGCAAGAAAATTAAAAACCTGATCTAGTTTTTTTTAAGTAGAATGTTTGTTTAAGACGTTGCACTAAAACGTTAAAGTAGCAGTTTCATTTAACTTTTTCCAGAACTGTTAATTGGAGTCACACCAACATGAACAAATGGCAAGTTTAAGTGAGAAACCATAAAATAATTCAGGAAAATAAACGCAAAGTCTGGAAGCCTCGTGGTGATCGCACACCGCAGCGTGTTGTGTTGAGCAGAATGGCTGAACTGTTTTCAGATCCTAGTGGAGACAGAAATGTAAATGGTTCATCCTGCGGGGAGCATGACGAGGTCAGCAAAGCCCACGACAAGCAGATCATTAGCTTTGATTTTGATTATTTGGGCCAGATGGTGGATTTAGACAATGAATACTGATATATTCAATTTTGTGGTGAGAATTAAATCACTGTTTTTTTTGAGATATCTGGTGTTTTTGCTGTTCTTTGGTAAGTTTTTGGACATGAAGATAAACGTCTTGTGGATCCTGACGAGTTTCACCGCCGCAGTAACTTTCTTTGCTAGCGATTATTAGTTTGCATGATAATTCTGATAAAGACTTTCCATTTGCGTCGCCGTTGTTTCAACCAGAAACGTATTCTTTCCACTAACGAGATTCAAGATGTCTGCAGCAGGGAAGGTTTTCTCCAGTTTCTACACTTTCACTGCTCATTACGGTCGGCTGGAGAGGAGAGAGGAACAGAAAGTCCAGTACCACACTGTTAACGTTAACGTTCGGGTTAGACGAGCTGAACGTACAGCGCAGCGATGTCCTCACAAGTCAGTGTCACAGCGTGTGTGTGTGTGTGTGTGTGTGTGTGTGTGTGTGTGTGTGTGTGTGTGTGTGTGTGTGTGTAAAAGTTTTACTTTTAATCGCTCAGTGCGTTTCAAAGTTTTTGAAAGCGAGGAACATTTTGTCCAGTTCTCATTTTTGTAAAGAGTTTTTTTTGAAGATTAACAATTTAGAATTTGGGTTACAAGTAAAGTGTTTTTAAAATTATTGATTAATCTGCTGATCACTTTTTCAAAAAAAGCAATTTATCATCTCGCCTAGAAGGTGTTAGAAAGAAAATATTAAAAAAATTAAAGTCTTGAAATCTTAATTTGTCTGGAAACAAGAAGCTGAAATGAAGTAATGTTTGGTATTTTTTTCATCTTAAACAAATATTCAGGTTTACTGTAGTAATACAGCCTTATAGTTATATTGTTATAGCTGGTGATCAAGTTTCTGTAGATTTAATTAATCAATGAATCATCTCATTCTCAGTTTAAATGAGACATATTATTCTAACTCTAAGGTTCATAATCTTAATCTTTGGTTACAACTAGAATATGTTTACAAGCTATAATCTTCAGTTCTTACCTGCCAAACTACCTGGTAGGCATGAAATGATGTAAAGATGAGACTTGGTGAAGTAGTGTGATGTCACAAAGTCACAAAGTCACAAAATTAAAGGCGGGGCCACTGACGAGGTGTTTGAGGAGCAGTGTTTTCTGTGGGAGAGCGGAGCTTCTGTGAACTTTTTTTTTCACCTTTTTTAACATTACAGATATTTTACATTCACAAAAGAACTAAAAAGTCTCCTTTAATGAGGTTAATTCTTCGATATATTGAAGAATTATTTAGTCTATCAAATGTCAGATATTGTGAAAAATCTCTAACAGTTTCCCGGAGTCAAATTATATCTGCTTGTTTTGCTGACAGATAGTATTATTATTATTATTATTATTATTATTATTATTAAGCTTACCATCATATTAAACAGTTTCAAGCTCTTTTCCACATTTGAAAAACTTAAAACTGATAATTGAGACGGATAAAAACGTGTAATTATCAGGTTGTTGACATTTTTATAATTCTGTTTAATCAGTTATTTTCGCACTACGTAGAACTTGGTTAATTATAAGTGTAATCAGGTACGGGCTGTATTATGCTAAAGAGTCCTCACAAGTATAGAGCCCCAAGTGTGTGTGTGTGTGTGTGTGTGTGTGTGGTTTGTCTAAGGAGTGGGAGTTTGTGCAGCATGGCAGCTGCCATGTTCACTTTCTGTTGTTTAGTCACATGCTGTTCTGAGCACGTGCAAACACACACACACACACACACACACACACACACACTGTCCAGCTGACCGGCCCTCCGGAGATCACCGTCTCGACAACTGATTCACAAAGACAGCCTGAAATAAACAATGAACAGAGAAGACAGAGCGAGGTAGAGAGACATGCGATGGACAAGAGCGAGAGAGAGACTTACAGTAGAAGAGTGCGACTGGGAGTCCAGAGGGGGAGGACGGGGGAGGAGGACGAGGGAGGAGGACGAGGGAGGAGGATGTGGGATCATTTTAATCCCATTATAACGTTTATATTAAGAGGAGTAATTACTCAACCCTTCATTAGGATTTTCGCTTCCTGAGACTCGCTGGAGGGCTGAGAGGACTAAAGAGCAGAGCCACGGAGACGCTGCAGACGTCCACACAGACAAAACACCGGCTGTGCTTTCACACCCGGGGAGTTATTGGTGTCTGAGTCCAGAGTGCTGTGGGCACGACGGTATTACCGCCAATGATATACCTCTTGGATGGAAAACAATGCATCCCCAGTGCACAGGAAAAGGATCTGGAGGAGACTGTTAGACTTTAATGAAATGTGAGGTGGAGAGAGGAGAGTAAATGATCGATCTGTGTTAATGGATCTGACAATAAATTAATAAACGTGGTGTTAAAAATAGTCAGAACATCTGCTCGATCAGAGGGCATCATTAGCAAAACTTTCTTATTCTGCATTCCTATAATATCTTCTTTAGGATGTCTAGAAATGTATTTTTACTAGCTGCATGTGATCGATATGGATTCAGCTTTGGGGAACAAGATGAACAGTTGGAGTTCATATGTTGTTTACCTGCATGTACGCACAACTACACCTGTTGTCTCATCTTTTATTTTGGACCTTTTTCGCAGCACCTCCAGCTCTCAGACCAGCTATGGGCCAGTGTCAAGACTTTAGCTTTAGCAGCAGCAGCGTTAGCTCGACAAGCCAACACATTTCTGGCCCCGACATTCTGGCTATCTGGGATGGATCTATTCCAGCCATCTGATATCTATGACAGCTTATTTTTTTTGGATGTTCTGGAGGTGTGATGCACGGCACACCCTGGGCAGGTCAGCTGTTCCTCGATGTCCACGTTAACATTCAGGAGTGACTAATTACCTGGATGTCTTTAGACCGAGTGAGGAAGCCGGAGCGCTGCTAACTGCTGCAGCACGGCGCTGCTAGCTGGGATAAACTTTCTCTAACTTGAGATGAAAATGTGACTCGATGGGTCTCAAAAAAGGCCCAAACGTTGTGAAAAACCAAATCGTGCAAACCAAATGAACCACAGGTGTGAAACTACAGGACCTGTAGTCTTACTTTGAATCTGCTCACAATCCATTGAACCCAGTTTCCAGAATAAATGTTGGCAAAGTGTGTTTCTGCAAACCACAGATATGTGAATATGAATAAAGAGCAGTCTCAAATGAAAGAGATGTATTATGAACGTGATATGACTTGCGTTGTAGAAATATCAATATGGTTTACATGACACGTAAATTACGGAGCAGTACGAGCTGATTTGTGTTTTCCAGGCCCATCTGACGTCACTGTTCACAGCAACAGAACAACTCAGCTGATCATACACACACCTGTGTTGCCTTCGCCTAACGATGACAGAAGTGAGTGTGAAGAATCACACAGCAGTTCTGGGAAATCTTCAAGTGAGGAAAAAAAAAATGCTGGAGTGAAATGCTTAGGAAAGTAGAATTTTCCTCTTGTGATAAGAGAAGACGAGAGTGGGTAGGAGCAGGGGAGATGTAGAGATGTAGAGGAGGAGGGTTTAATTCAGCAGGGAGAAGGTAACATGAGGTACCTCTTAAGGACAAGAGCGACTTACACTGTTCATAATGTTTTAATCTCAAAGAAAAGCTGATCGAGCGTAGAGACACTTCTCTCAGCAACACCTTGCTTTATATTCCCACACTAACACATTTATACCTGGAAGCCTCCCAGCACCGGCGCTGAATGATCGTTTGATATCGCGCCTGTCTTGCCAAAATATCTGTGGGTACCTTTTATGTGTGTAGGTGTAGATATACAACAATATTAGATAAAAGTAGAAGGAACACATTGATTTTTGTGTTCATAAAAAAAGCCGGGGCAAAAAAGCAGAAAAGGATTTTATACGTCAGTGATGGTGGAAAATATCTCCTGGAATTACTCTTCAGTATCTTCAAACTGCTTTTTTATTAAAGAGGCAGATTTTAAATGTGCTGCCAAGTGGCTGGATGAGTGGATCCAATGATTAGATGTAATGTAAAAGCTAAAAAAAAAAAAAAAACTCATGGGGATTGAAAAGCCCACAAAGAATACATCACTCAAGAGAGCAGTATCCTTCAGCTGGTTGGCGCTTTTTCAGTCTTTTAGCTCTTAGTTTTTACTTTTACTGCAGATTCACTGTCGGTGCTCCAATCAAGCCTGTTTTCAGCAGCAGCAGGCGGCTGTTAGAAGCAAAAGAGCTCTGAGTAATTAAATAAGGGAAAAAGTTTGCAACTACCCTGGTGAAGAACGGGAAACATTTAGCATCCAAAGATCCAGATATCGGAAATAAATATCAGCCTGGTACTTACCAGCTGTGACCGGCCAATCTGCAGACGGCCTGGAGCCACAGAGTTCCCAATTTACAGTCTTCTGGAAATGAAAGAAAACCATAAACTGTTTTGTTTGTTCTTAGTTTGACAGGCAAAATGAGAAGCAGCAGCTTTTGGGCACTGTCGCTAGTTTCTTCAATTTGCCACCAGTCGCCTCTTTAGCGCTTGTTTTCACCAGCATCCCAACTTTTTTGTGTTTCAGGCTTTCGGTTCAGCTGCGTCTAAGTGGACAGAGGAACAAATGAACACTGGCACCTCTGTTCCCTGGGTGGCATTTAAAGCCTTTTTAAACAACAGAAGAGGGAGAATCTTTATTTGATCACACACCATACGATGTACAACACGATGAAACTGGTACCTGTCCCCCGAAGGAGCAGAGGCGGTCACGCTCGGGGACTCCAGATCTTAGTCAGAGTCCTTCAAATGTTGGCTAATGTTGGTCAATGCTACAGGTTTCTCACCCAGAACAGGTAGGTGACAGTATTTTTAATTTGACTCTAAACTAATACAGCCTCTGCCTGACGCTTGGTCACATCAGTGAGGACATAAAGTGAGAACCTGTTCCCACCCATGAATCTACCGTTTGGACCTGGGTACAGTGGTGCTGCTCAGCCTCGCCTCCAGTTTTGCGCAGTGGCCACTCGCAGCATTGCAGCTACAAACTCCCCTGCAGCCAGAGAGGTCTTCTCCCACGCAGAGAACCAAGTTGTTGACACGACACCTCAAAACGGCAAAAACAAGGTCAGTTATGACTCGTCTCTACTATTTCTGCAAGCCAGAAATAGCGAGTCCGTGTGCTGAGCAGGAATGTGCGTCTGAGAAGCGTTACTGTGTATATTCAATGGGTCGAACAACCGGGAAGTAAAACCTGAAGCTGACAAACTTTTTTCTAGTATGTGTCGTGCAAGTGGTTGGTTTTAATAGCTGCAGCTTTGGGTCTGGTAGTTTTGTTATAAATCTCTTATCCTGACGCGTTTGCCTCCTGGACATACAAAGAACAGGTAAATTAGAAACAGCAATTCTGCTCTTGAGTAAATTCTTGCCAGGAACCAAACAAGCGTGGTTATTTATGGGATTTCTAAGAGATGGAAATGGGGACAAACGATGCGCTGTCACCCATTCTGCTACAAATCTCATTTAGCTGTCCCTGAACAACCAGTCTTCTTCTGCCCGCGACTCACAAATTCAGCTGAAGTGACGTCGAGAAAAAGGATTGTGAAGAATATTCCTTCTCTCAAACTTTTGTCATAGCGCTCAATAAATCTGGGCCAGGCTTGTCTGTCCAAACAGTCGAAACTCACAGTAAATCCATCACTCACTGTCTGAGGCCTGATTGATGTTTCCACCGGGGGACTCCGTGATTGAGAGCCACTGCTGGCTCACAGCACTGATCCCATATTAAACTCTGCAGACTTGTTGTACTGCGCTATAAATAATTCAAGTCCTGCTCGGTTATCAACAGCACTTCATGTACTCCTTAAAATGAAATGAGATGTAAGAAGAGATAGGGGAATGATGAGACAAGCCAAAAAAGCAACTCTTGTCAGATCTAAACACCACAGAGGCCTCACAGTTGCATCAAATCAATCAGGCAGGATTGAGGCAAGCCAGGAGGTCCTCTGTAGAGCCGCTGCACGCAAGAACGTATAGTGCCAGAGGCGTGACTTTAAATGTCGACACCCGAAACAACATTTTGGCATTGAAAATTACATTTGGTACTGAACAAAGAAGGACACCGGCGTATAAACAGTTGTAGTTCCAGGTAAACTCAAAGCCAAGCGAGGAAGCAGATCCTGTATGCTGGGTGTGTTTGTCTGGTGTTTACAACACGGCGCTCGGCTAGGACTGGAATCAGCAGCGTCCCAGAGAACAAAAGCCTCTGTGACAAATGAGGCCGGTTTGCAGACGGGGTGTACGGTGATTTTCAGTGATTTCGATGCAGACTTTGACTCTGGGGGAGACGGCAGGAGAAGCATACAGTGGAAGACGAGCATGAGGGAGGTCGGGACGTCACATCTGGGCGGGAACGCAATCAGAACAATAGGACCAGGTGATTGTTGGATCGACGGAAAAATAAGACAAAGGCGGTTTCAGCGAGCCTCGATTCTGTCAAATTCAAGGGGTGTACAGTTGTATAAAACCAGTGTGAAGATATTTCCTTTCTTTGCATTTTGTGTGTTTATTTTGTTGAGTTATTAGACTATAAAAGCTAAGACTGTTTGTGGAACGTAGCCATTAGCGTACGTATCCAAGCTTAAACTACAGGGGCAATCAGCCTGTTGTATAAGAGACAGGATGGGCAATGGCTAGCTAGTTAGTATGCTAGCTTCAGTGGACACATCTAACAGTACTCAGAGGTCTTCAACATGACGTCAAAACCACTGTTTGGTATTTTTATGATTTAAGTTAAAATTTGGGCCACATCACATGTTACTTTCTCAAAACCTGGTTTCTGTAACGGAGATAGGAGGAAGATTTCTAATGCAGAGAACAGCCTGACATGTTTAGTCGGGTTTCTAATCAGCAAGTACAAGTGTGTTCAGAAGACAGCAGACAGATAACAGATAACGACAGTTGTGGGTCTTTGCATCCAAAATAATTCCATCCAAAGTTCGACTAAAATTAAAAACTAACACAAAGGAGCCTCCACGAGTCTAAATATGTCTGTTTTCACTGCTCAACATTTGACTGTTTGTGAAATTCAAACACTTCTTGCGATGTGAGGAAACACAATGAGGTGTTGAGCGGGGGAGGATTTTCTAACGCCGAACTGTTGCAAGCTGTGCAGGTTTGACTGCACCCAGGTTACTACTGTGTACACCAACACGCTCTGATGATCCGTGAGTCTGACTCCTCCAACTTACCTGTTTTGTTTTTAAGACGGGGTCTGTTAATCCAAAGTTAACACCACTGCTGGGCTCAGTTGTAGGACGGTTATGGTAAAGACAACAACAAAACAATAAACTCTTCACTTCGGTCGGTGATGTGGCGATTGTGACGCGTTACGTAACATAACTGTAGTAATAAGTTACTGATACATTATTTTTCACCCACCTACAATTTAGTACTTAGTTGTATTCTCAGACAGCTTCGACTCAATACGCTTCAGTTCATATTCCAGGCCTATAGGTGGTGCTTGAAATTCACCAAAAACTGAGAAGAAGAGACGAAGCAGTAGAAGGAGAAACCAAACATAACAAGAAGAAGATGAAAATGGTTGGTGGAAGGAAACCAAAATCGTTTGTGTGAACCGATAATGAGGTCGAGCTGCTGCTGCGACTCGCACTCGACTACAAGGTGAGTGAGGCTCAATATCTTGTGCAGCATGAACACAAGCATGTAGGAGGAGAGTTTATTGGGTTTCAGACTGATTGAAGCCTTGTACTCCTCCTCTTAAGCTATAGCATCTGTAGTTTCTTTTAGTCTCTCTCTCATCAACTGATATAAAAAGGTTTTATGATAATAAAAGTGATGAAGTCTGTAACGGTCTTGATTTGATGTGTGAAACCTTCTGAGACATCGTCGCCACGTAATCTAAACATTAGAGCTCAATAAACAGATTGTGATTCAAACGCACTGTAACGCACCATCTGAAAAATAAAAACCTCGATATCAACCCCGGCCCCTCTTGCCCTCAAAAAAAAAAACCTCCCTCATCCTTTCAATTATTCAGCTTCTGCAATGAGGATGAATTACTTCCAATCCCAGCCTCCAAAAACGGAAACAGTCTCATTATGATTTTAATGGTTCCCTGCTACAAGAAGGATGAGAGAGAAGAAGAGGAAGATGTCGGAGGACTGGATGGATGGAAGTCTATTTTTACTGTCAAATAGACTTTTTGCTATTTTTGGTGATCGTTACTTCTTTGGAGAATTTCTCATCGGTGGCTTCGGTTTTCAGATCCACTATTTAAAACCTGCTCAAGTACTTTTAAGGTGTTCTGTTCACATGAATTCCATCTGTTGACAGCAGAAGTAGCAATGGTGATAGTTTAAAGAGCCAGAATACTTACTTTTGCATTGAAACACTAAAGTATAAAACACAAATATTTTGATATTTTTTTGCATTTGGATGTTTTTTCCTTTATTATTCTTTTTAACATTTTCGTCAGTGGTAGTGAGTAAAAAAGACAAGCAGATATCAGATCACCCAAATGCAAAAAATATCTAAATATTTATGTAACATCTGTGTTTCAATGTTGGCTGATGTCTAACCGAAGCTAATCTGCCACGAAATGACAGCTTGACAGATTTCTACGACGTTTATACAACCTGCAACAGTATGACATCATCCACCATCTGAGCCTCCCACTGCTGGGCGTGATGTCGGAGGAAAATGGCCGCCGTGTGAATTAGGTCTGTTGCTTACGACGAGCAATCTGCTGTTCTCTCCTACGTCTCCTTAAATCGTTTCCTAACGTCACGCCTCTTTCATCTTCAGGGTCTGCGATTGCTTTCATTACCCAGAGAGAGGTTTCCTGTCGGCGGGGCAGCAGAAGGTAAATGTCAACGCTGCCATTTTTACTTGAGGCTTAGAGGGTCATTTTTAAAAGTCTTTTTTTTTTTTTTTTCTCTTTTTGAAGTCGGCATATCTGAAGCATGCATGTGTTTATTTTAGGTATTAAACATAAGAAACCAGTAAGAATATTGTGATGCAAATGACTCGGGCTGCTGCATCACCTCGATAATCCTCGACAAAATATAAAAACAGGCTCTCTGACTGCGTCCCGAGCCGCGGAGACAAATTTGTTGGGAGTCAGAAAATGCTGCTCAGCTCAGAGTTCATTTTAAAAAAACTCCTGACGATGTGTTTCCCCGTGCCAACGCTCTCCCTGATAGTTTAATATCACTTACAGTTGTTTATTTACGACCTGCGTCCCCGTCTGTGTTCTTAGCTTAATTACTTTGGGGTTATGTGTAATCACTGATGGAGCAGCTGGAGACGGAGCAGAGAGATGAGGTGAAGGTGAGAAAAAAAAAGGGGGGGGGGTTTGGAAAGCGATGAAGTGAGGAGGGATGCAAAGTGAGAAGGTGAAATGACTTTGGGGTGAAATACAATTAAGATTTTATACCACGAGAAGGAGAAAACAACAGAATGCGAGAGGGGAAACGAAGATTATCGTAAAGCTCCTTAAGTGTAGTGTAATCATATAATGAGTGGATGATGATCGTTATAATCACTGAATCATAATCAACTCAAAAACACGGGTGTTGGGTTTGAGTCTCTACAGCTGGTGGAACAACGTGGAACTAAATCAAACGTCTTCCTCGTGTGTGTGATTGTGTCCTGATGATCATATTGTGCAAAATGTTTATCTCCTTCAGACGGCCTGTTATTACTCATCATAGTACACTTCAAGTGAAATGTTGAGAGTTCTCAGGTCTCCACACAAGAATATCCACTACTGCTGATGTACGCGATCCACCAGAATCCACCTAAAGCCATATTTATTCAGGACTGCAGACTTTAGAGTTGAGTTCCTCTTTGGAAACAGTCAGTTTTGCTGCCGCTTGATGCCTTAAAAAAAACTGACCTCAAGGAGGTCGATGGAGCAAAGTTCTGTTCCCGTACCTGTTGTGATTTTGTCAGAAACGGATTTCAGGCGGCCAAAAATGGACGGCTGCTCGGTTTTTCCAGCATTTCTCAACTGATTGAATGTTTGTCAGGTCAGTAAACACGGATGTCAAGGGAAGCCGGCTTCTTGTTTTTCCATCAGCCACATTATTAATACAGTTTAGACTTCATTTGCAAACATGAATACACATTTGCAGCTCATTTAGATGGAGGAGAAGATGCTCTGTGGCTGCACTTGGATGTAAGAAACGCTGTCATCAAAAATACAGCCAATCTCACAGCACAGCTGCTGGCTGCCATTCAACTTGCTTTGAGCCGTGACTGAATTTCTTTACTTGTTCTTTTGGCTGACGACAGATAACAGAGGTATAAAAACTCAGGCTGCTAATTAGCATGGGACAAATACTATCACATGACCTCTGTGTTTGGTGAAATCTGGTGGCCATTATGCAGAAGAAGCCTAACACGGTGCCAACATGGCAGATTTGCAGGGGGGGTTAAGACTGCAGATGTTCTTGTTATTACAAATGACCACAGAGCTCCTCAGTATGTGGCAAAGGACACCAACACTGGCGATGGGACCAGTGGACCGCTGCCCAGCGAGGTTCCTCCACTGTCCCCTCACTTCTGTGGTACGAAGAGGCATCACAGTAACAAACCCTCACCTGTGCTGAATCTGCCTCCTGCACCATGTCAGAGCTCCTTCGGGATCGAGCTCTGTACACTCGCACTGCTGATATTTTTCTAAATGCTTCCTGATCTGCAGTCACTGCTGCCTGGATTTCGTGCAGTCTGATATCATTGTGTGCAGCAGCCGTATCTACAACAGCAGCTTCCTTTTTCAGCACTAAAACATCTTTCTTTCTTTCGTTCTTTCTTTCTTCGGGCTCCAGTGTGTGTTACTCTTTGGATTTTATACAATAAATGCAAGAAGTATTTTGACATTGACGTTGTGACAGTCACCTAAACGGCATTGAAGAAACAACAGCATTACTTTGGTTCAGTGAACGGGGCAATACAATGAAAGCTGAAACACGCAGCGGTACACAGCAACGTTGTGTGTTTCCCTTTCTCATCGTGAAAAACTCTGACAGTAGACGGCACAATGCTCCCACTCAGACGAGGCCGGAACCTTTTGTCGGGGCTCTTCAGAGGACGAGTCAGGATTGATTCATGGTCAATAACTGTGGTTCTATTCTCTCCTGGTCCTCGGCCTCCCTCTCCCTCACGATACCATATATTGTGTGGACTGTGTCCTTGAACTGGACTTAATGTTAGCATGTGTTTGAGATTAAATCCAGGCCTTCTACTCTCTTCACGAGCCGTCAGCACGGCACAGCAGAGGTGACGTCTTGTATCGATGAAGGCTGACTGAAGAGTCATTTCCATCAGCTGCTACCTGCGATTGCTTTAATTGATTTGTGCTGACCTGTGTGATTGTATTTTAACACGGTGACATTCATAAAATGATTTGATTCGCTGACTTTTCTCCCAGAATCCTAGATAAAAAGGTTGAGATGAAATGAAAGAAAAACAAGGTTTCCTTTTGTTTAGCACAGTCCTATTATGAGGTCTGCGGTAACAGAAAAAATGTGTGAAATCAATGAGAAACTGTTAAATTTGCAGAGAGGAGAAGACTTCTGCCACGCTAAGAAGGTGAAGATGAATATCTAGTGGATCTCAGTCTCATTAAAGCTGCTGTAAGTGATAAATACTTTTTTTCCTCTTTCTACTAAAACAAGTGTTAAATATCTTTGTGTTCCAGCAGTGATCACTGTTACAGAGTGTTTGGTCAGTAACTCATGTCTTTCCTTCGAGAAAAGAGAAAAGAGAAATCACTTTATCCACTCATGAAGAAGCCGGTCCGGTCTGCTGTGATCGTGCAGAGAGAAAGATGCATTCATGTGACGACGTAGAGACGATGGAGGTGACTGCTGACTGCAAAATAGACAGGAAGTTAGCTTAAACAATGACAACGCTTACCGCAGCTTTGGAGGGTAAGAGGAGTCTTATTACTAACTCATCACAGGACGGGTCGGCCGCCATCAGTGTGGCAGTATTTCACAAGCTGGGGCTCAAAAAAATCTACTTTTCTTACAAATTGGACCTTTAAGTGCTTCTTAGCAATCAGGACAGTCATTTGTGAATCTAAAGTTGCCTTTAAAACGTGAGGATTTGGTGTTTTTAATTGTTTTATGTCACTGGAAATTCAATATATTGGGCCTTTTAAGCTTTTAGTCGCACAAAACAAGCTATTTGAAAATGTCACCTTCAAGCTTCGTGGCCGAGTTCAATCAGGGAGACTCTATTTTCACTCCTCTCTCTCTCTCCCTGCTCGACAGGCGTTTCATGTACTCTCTCTCCATTTAACCAACCAGATTATTACCACGACCGCTATCAGCCAATCACGTCTCTCGCTGTCAGCCGTCCACCGAGGCATTCAAAACCCAAAGGAACTCGGTTAAACATGTGGCAGCGGTGTTTCTTTTCCTCGGGAGGCTGTTTGTCTCAATCGTTCTGGTTTTATACACAGTTTTCTGAGCTTAGCTTCCTCGGCTAGTCGGCCAACGTTGTTTTATGCGAGAGGAGACGAGGACGTCTCACTGTTGACGTCGCCCAGCCCTCGTCTCTGGTGTCAGTTTGTAGCATAATACCACCAGCTTCCAATGACACCAGTCGTCTGAACTCAACATTAGAGAGTCTGTGCAAACAACTAACCACCACCTTTCACAGACAGACAGACAGTGTGTGGAGTTTCCTGTGTTGCCAGTTCTGCCTGCTGTAATTCATACGGGTCTCGCAGCAGAACAGATGTCTGCTGCTGAAACAGCTCGGACCTCCAGACTCCAGCAATAAGCCGGCGCTGCTTCATCCCGGCAAAGCAATAAGCTAAACAAGTCTCCCCTCAGAGCTTCATACCTTAAAACCAATAAACCGCGAGCAGAGCATAATGAAATGGGCGATTCAGGGAGAGCATAAGCCCGAGTCCACAATCAATAAAAGGGGAGAGCTGCTTTTTCTCCTGACTTAAGTATTTACAGGAACTCTAAACTTCAGAAGGGAGAACTATTGGGAAGAAGTGCACCTTTCTTTTATAACCCTGCACCGTGTTTTATTTGCATTTAAAGTGGTAATATCAGTTCCGTGTGTCATTCTTTTATTCCGTCTCTCATCTCGGCTGCGACGGCTCATTGATGCTCCTGCACTGAAATCCCCCCCCGGATCATTTGTCAGTCAACTCAGTGTGGCTACTCCTCCAGTCTGTTATTCCTTTGGAATTTAATGCTGGTGGCTGGTTCAGGCTTTTCAGACTTGTTTTCACAGCAGCAGTTTGCTTTGAGTCTCTCAAAGGACAAGGAGTTGTAGCTTCCAAGGATCAAGAGCAAAGTAGGAACATTAGGATCTGAAACAACACTCGAAAATATATGTATAAAGAAAAGGAATTTTCATGATTATACAGTTTGTGAAGTGAGCATAATCAAATGTAAACCACAAGACGTTTCATCTTTGTGCACCTCAAATAAATCGTTTCATTTTGAACCAAATCCTAATTTCCTGGGAGAGACGCTGGCCGCTGCGCTTTTTACAACCTTTATTCAAACAGAAGCTCAAACGTGGATTTGTCGGAGGACATTTCCAGCCGTGGATTAATCCACATTTGGTGCTCTGGTGAGTATTTTCAGCAGCAGCAGGAGAGTTTACATCAGACTGAGTCAAAATAAACTAAAGGGGCTGTGAGAATGATGCCCGGTGCAACAGTGTGACTCACTGATGTGAAGCTTTTAATAGTTTCAGCAACAATGGAGCTCTGTCGAGGTCCAGGCGACAGGGTGAGGTGTTGCCGCTTAATGTGATACATTCACACTTGTTCATGTTTTTAGGCTACGAAACATATTGATATTACAACAAAACATGTCATTTCACGTTCAGGTTACATGTTTATTAACCTAACCAGGCTGTGAAGCCAGTCACTATAGTTCCAGACAGCGTTTCAACGCCTGCATGTGTGACGCTGAGTTTGCGTTAACCAGATTTTTGTTTTGTTGTGATGACCATGACAGGTGTTTCAGAGGCGTTAACATTCATCCACCTCCCTGTTCCATCGCACCACTGTATTCAACTGATCCTCAAGCAGCTGCCGATTTGTTGCACTAGCTAACGTGCTAATGTTAACACAAGCTAAATCGACTTGCATTTTCTATAAAGCTTTTCCAGCCTAAAGACATTTACAAACCTTGTAACATTCACACACACATTCATACTTAAGTTAGCCAGGGATTCAAACCAGTGACCGTCCGATTACTAAGCGACACGCTCTTCCTCCTGAGTGACACTGATGTTGGTTAGACCACCAAGCTAACATTAACGTGGCTAACACTGACATTGCTAACACTAGCCTGCTTACATTAGAGTTAGAGTTATGATGAACTCACTGATGAAACAAGCTCTGATGTTTAGTTTTTAAATGTCATCACTAAGACCTTTAAGCCAAAATAATATCTCTTCTTAACCCTCGACAACATGCTTCTTGTGCCTAAACTTCACCAGAAAACAAATGAAACGTGCAGTGCTGGTGTTCATGTGTAGAGACCCTGGTGATGCTACCAGCAAAGTTTCATGTTGTGTCGAGACTTCTTACTGTTTTAAAAACAGAGATTTTGATGCTATCGTAAAAGTGCCCGTAGCACTCCCATTGAAAATGAGTTTGACCCAAAAACGAAATCTTAAAAGTGCCTCTTTCATGGTAATTATGCTTTCACATGAAGGTTTGACTCAGGTACATTCACTAAAAAAGCCAGGTAACATTTTGGTGAGAGTTTCACTTTAAGTAAACGCTCTACACACGTCTTCCACAGCAGCTTGTCAAAATCCAAATGAGTTTCATAAAAAAATAAAAATAAAAAAATCTTGACAGCTTTTGTTTCTGGCTCAATATGTTTTCACAATCCCACACCAAATAATACAAAAATGTATTTCGGTGAATCACAGCACAGACGTATCAGCTGTAACACACAATAACAGCCGAATAAAACATAATGAGGCAGAGAGATTACGCTCCCAGGTGGGGAGACATTTGAATTCAACGGCAGGTAAAAAAAACCACATCTCTGTATGCAGCTTGTCTGAAAGAGGCGAAGACGTATTCAGCCAAACAAACACTCACACACAGCAGAGAGCGAGAGCGAGGCTGAAAGAGGCGCCCGTCGTTCAGAATGGCAGCTTTCTCTCTTTTCATGCGGTTTAGACTAAAGTAGCTTGAAGAAAAAAAAACATCCTTTGACATCAGGTTTGGACCGTTGACCAGTTAAAAGCAGAACAGCTGTAAATAAATCCAGGCTGAACTCAAACATGCTCCTGCTGAGGCGTTTACACGCCGTTAAAGTCAAACAGCGCTGCTTTCACTGCCAGATGTATCGTAGAAAGCTACAAAGTATCACCATAAAGGTTTAGTGAGCCGGGATTAAAAACTGTTTTGCCTGAATTTACGTCCTAAAATGGCTTCTTGTAATTAGACGCAGTGTATTACCATAAATTAGAGCAAGTTCTGTGAGTGTGTGGACGAATTCACTGAAGCACAAGATGACCTGTTGCTTCCTGTCCCTTCTTTCTCGCTGCTTTGACGACATGAATGAGTAATTCATACATACATTCATACGCTGATGGCTGGTGGCTGCTATGCAAGCTGCCAATTAGCACATCAGGAGCAGTTTGGGCGTTCAGTGTCTTGCCTCAGGACACTTTGACCAGGGGAATCAAACCAGCGACCTTCCGATGACAAGACGCCGGCTATACCCCGGAGCCACAGCCGCCTCAGATACCTTATAATCTTAGCAGGTCACACACTCACAATATATACATGCAAATATGCTACATAATTAATGAATCCACCTGTTTGACTCTTAGACTTGCAGGTTGACGGCAGAGTAAAAAAGTAATAAAGGAAATCTCTTCCTGTTTCTCCTCGAGGGTTGCTGGGTAGTTTTTTTTTTTTTTTTTAAAAAAGAAATCTTTTCGTTCAGTTGGTTCCAGTTGGATAAATCTGCAGGAATTAAACATTAGTCGATGTAAATTCTCACGTGTCCCATGTCCTGTAGCCTACATGCTGATCTGGAGCAGGTGTGATGGGATTCGACCAGGGGATGAGACATTTAACCTGTGGAAACTAAGTAATCTACAGATCTGGAAACCCTGGTTGACATTCTGGTCAGTGAGCCGGTCTTCAAAGGAGCGACACGTTCATGGCTCATTTATTTGAGCTGTCTGAGCCGGGTACTGACTCAGATAAACCACCTTTCACCCCTTCCGGGGCCCATCGGTACCATCACAGAGACGTGAAGACGCCAAGGCACAACAAGCAGCAACATCTACTAATGTACTGGAGAGTTACATATGGAAAACTTTGAAATACAGACTAAGATAATGCAGATTATGTAGAAAGTTTGACTCATTTTAATGATCATAATCACTCTGGACCGGTTCTGATCCAGCTGATGTCTTTATCTGAACTCTAATTTATTCATCGTGTGAGAGCTGATGTAGCTCTGAAACTAACAGAGAGGCTGCGAATCCACCTGCAACAACAAAGACCTGCTCTTCATCTTCAGTTCACACCGATAAAAATCAACAGCATGCGTGTGTGAGTGAGAGCACGGACTCCTGACGTTCGCCCATCAGAGTCAGCGCTGCTGTAACGAGCTGGTTTCTCCACGCGCCCCGTGCAGCTCAGCGTGACACGTGAAGTGACAAAGAGTTTACATGCAGCGAGTGTTGTGTTGAAATGAAAACGATTCCCTCACCGCTCATCTTCACGTCACGTCCACTCAGCACAGCTGCACACGGTTCTGTGAGCGCTTGTTCACATCAGTGTGAATTTGAACGTGTGTGCATACTGTTTCTGTGTAATTATACTTCGCGCAGGCTTGCAGGGATGGATTTTAAAATGTGTGTGTGTGTTCTGCAGCAGCACTGAAGCCATTTGGGGATATAGAGAGAGAGAGAGAGAGAGAGAGAGAGAGAGAGAGAGAGAGAGAGAGAGAGAGAGAGAGAGAGAGAGAGAGAGAGAGAGAGAGTCAGACAGAAAGACGACAGAAGGAGAGCGAGGCGGAGCGAGGAGAGGCAGAGGTGAGGCAGGGAAAAAAAAAGACGACAGTCAGATCGAGTGAGAGGGAGAGAAGACGTCAGGGAGGGAGAGGGATGGGATGACATCACAGCAGAGCGGTGAGGTAATGTCTGTGACACAGACGTCGAGCAGATAGAACAGACAGTCACATTTCAGATCGATCAGAGCTGCTGCAGCTCGGACCTGCTTAAAGCACATTTATACTTCTATCTGAGATCTGAAGCAGAACCAGCTGTTAGAAATACTAACTGTGGGTACAAACTAGTCACTATGATGAGTGAGTCTGTGGGTTCAGCGAGGTAACACTGCTGTACGTCACCGTGTGTGTGTGTGTGTGTGTGTGTGTGTGTGTGTGTGTGTGTGTGTGTGTGTGTGTGTGTGTGTGTGTGTGTGTGTGTGAAGGGACCAGAAACGATCAATCAATCCACGCTCATCTTTCTGGCAAGTTCAAACGTCCTGACTCGACTTGCTTTTGAGATCTCTGACAGCTTCATCCTCGTGTTATTGATGCTGATCAGGACATTTTGACACGCTCCTTCAGATTTACGCTGTCAGTGCAGGTGGAGGAGGCCGGCAGGCTGACAGGAGCACCGACAGGGCTGGTGAGGGAGTTTACAGTGGGGAGAGGTGACGACAGAGCGAGACTCACTACAGGTTTGTTGCTCTTGCAAGCTGAATGGAGATAAACTCTGATTTACCTGCCAACCAGGCCATGTTAGTGTTATCTCACCTGTGGCTGGAGCGCCCCGTGACATCTAGCCAGGTAAAAACTTTAAGCTTTACCTGTGGTCAAACACAGGCTGAGGGACTCGGCTAAGCTAGGAGCTAAGATCACGGGGCAGCAACACGGGCTGGACTTTGCACAAACAGAGGAACAAGGAAGTTCAGTGGAAGAGTGGAGATTACGGAGAATTAGGAGATTAAAAGAGAAAATCACAGAGAAATCAAAAATTGCATCACAAGAAGCCGAGTGTCTTTTCAGGAGTCGCTGACCTATTAAGTTGTTCCCCTGAGAACCTTCACGCCAAGACAGTGATGTTTTACAAGTCTCGTCTCAGTTTGGTGCAATTTAGTTTGACTTTTCTAACTCCATCAGTTGAAAAAGTCCGGATTATGCTTCAAGAAAGAGCATCGTTGCTCCTGTGATTTAACAACCAGGATGAGTAGAAGTCTAATTTGAATAATCAAAAGGCACAACGAGCATGTCGTGACTAAAAACGTGCATCACTCGAGCGTAACCGACAGAGTCACAGCGACAAAAGTTATACGGTGTTTTCATAAATTACAGCAAAGGACGGAGATTGTTTGGTTCATCAGCGTGAACACATCTGGAGGTTACCGCGCTTCTTTAACTGGCTGCCGTCCAGATTCACTTCATGCAAAAATGGAAATGAGCATCATTTTCCAAAACAAAATTACACGATTGTATGAGCTGATTACTGCCTGTGTTTGCGCTGTGAAATACATCCCTGCTCCCTCATTGATCCCAAGGCGTTGCCATGAAAACATTCAAAATCAGTCCGTTATCATATACAAACAGCCAAACGTCACAATTTATCACATAATTTATATCCTGTCGAGTTTAGCAGTGAAAGTAGAAAGAAAAGACAAATGAGAGGAGCTGAAGTGTAAAAGCAGACGGATTCAGACATGCTGCTGCTGCTGCTGCTGCTGCTGCTGGTGTGTCCTGTCTATTGATTCTACTTCTGTGTTCAGACTGTCAGAGGTGGCTGGATTTGTGCAGATGCTCCTCTGCCTCCACCTGCTGGCTGTAGACTGTAATTGCACCACAACCAAAACTCACTAGTAGATCATTAAAAGTGAAATAATTTAACACATTCACATTTCATACTTTACTCACAGGCACAGATGCACTGAGTGAAGCGCAGACTTCTCCTGTCATTAGCGGACGACGGCTGTTCCTTGTGTGGCTCGTGGTGCGTTCACTGTCGCTGGTTAACGTGGACGCTGGGCCGAGCCAAAACCACAAGGAGGTCCAGGCTTCACTGTGAATCATTACAGAGATGCTGTATCAGGTCCAGTGTTCGCTCTGATGCTTCGGTTTGTTTTGTTTGCTCAGACGCTCCAGCTGCGTTTGATTTACCAGTAAAAGAAGAAGAAGCTTTGTGAAAACTACACATTGTTTGTTTTATATTGTGATTAATATGAAACAAACGATGTGTTTGCGTGTTTTGTGTTGTGTGATGTGATGGTTTTGGTTTAGAGGTTGTTTTTTTTTGCTGTCGGGTCGAGTCGAGTATCTTCTTCTCTTCATTTTGCAGAAGGGAGCAAGTTATATCTGCCTGTTTGGGTGTGATATATATGTAGAAATATGTAGAAATACTTTGCATGATGAGATTTGTGGCAGTCAGTCACCTTCCACGGAGACAGTGCCATCTGTTGGAGGATGTGAGGTGCTGTTTGAAATATCTGTAAATTAAACATGATGTTTTTTATGCTACAGCTCACAGATCGAGTCAGTGAATCTCTCTCAGGCTTTGACAGAGAACTTCTTTGCAATCACACAACGAGCCAATAAACAGCAGCACAAAAACAACAACACACATTAAACTTGTGCCAAAGAGACACTGAGCGGGAAAACAAGAGTCAGACAGTGAAACAGCCACACAACAGCTTAGAAACGTACCTGCACGGTGTCAACATGTGTCTGAAAAGCTGCTCATTCATTTGCTTTGGGCCACAACTTTACACACCTGTGATCATTAAATCTCAAATCAGCTTAAACTGACAGCACCTTGTGAGTTCCCCTGCATGAAGCAGCACAGATGAGTCAGAAATGACCGGAAACCAAAAGGTTTTGGGAGGAGATACGACAGCGATGGTGGAGGAAACTCAAACAGGCAACATGTCTCATTCGTAGACGAAGTGGCGGGTCAGCAAACAAAGCCAGACACTCAGCTTGGGAGTGTGTGTGGCCGCTGCAGCGAAGGAGGTGGAACACGTGAAAGGTCACTTCAGGCGTAGATTCAGACATTTAACCGAAAGCGGCTCGATGCAGCCGCAGTTTAATTTTACAGTATAATAACAGGTCAGTCATTTTACTGTAATTAGACTTCCCTTTTTTGTATTTTTGCACAACTCTCTGGCAACGCGGCTGCCAACTCCCCGAGAGTGTTCCCTTTAAATGTCATAAACAATACCCAGAATGCATTGCACATCACAGTAGTGGAGTCTGGCAGGAGGCTTTGCCGAGAGATAAGATTATTTTCAGGTTAAAGTAAAGGGTTACATGAGGGTTTTAAGATTTGTTTAAAAATTGATCGTAAGTTTGTGTTAATAAATGAAACCTCTTGTCTTGTAGCTTTGCAGAGACGGTCTCAGGTGTAACACACACACATCGGTCTGATGCTGCAGCACACAGGATGCATCAGAGCAGTGATTGTGTTCATATTACTGATTTGTGCGGCTGTGATGTGTCCGGCTTCAGGATGTAGGACGTGCTTCAAGGCGCTGCTGGTGTGTTTTACATGGTTTGTGTGTTCCTGGCTCGTTTCCTTTGAGCTTCCACCTTATTCAGTTCTCTCTTTTCCGCGATCCTCCGCTGAAAAGGAGAAACGCGATGCAACACAAGAGGAAACCGTGTAAAACATTCACATGTGTTCGCTTGATATGATTTTTCATTGTGTGTGAAGCAAAGTAAACACCTGTTGTAAAGCACCGGGGGGGTTTTCCCCTCTGACAGGATGTTTAGAGCTGAGAACAGGAGGTCTGAAATCTCTCCCTACATCTTTCCTCTCGCCACCATTTTCTCCATTTCCTCTCCTCCTCTCTCTTTATTGTGCTCGCCCTCTCGCACCCCCGTGTCAACAATATATCTGACCTCTGACACTTCTGACTGAACAATCCCAGCATTGTTTTCACATTTCAGCTGAGACAAGCAGGACATCACTTTATGTCTCATTTAGCCTTTCTGAAGCCTTTTGAGATGGTTTGCTGTCACCGAAGGTTTGATAGATATATATATAAATAAACTGGAGGCCTCGGTGTTGTCAGAGTTCATTCTGTCCGTCCAGCTGCAGATGACTCAAACACAGTCATCACGCTCTGTTTGGTTTGGATGGAAAACTGAAGAACCGCTCACTGTCATTATTGGGTTGTCACACTGGAAGATGCTGAGTGTGTGTAAGAAAGAGAGTGTTTGGAAAATTCCTGCAGAGGCGACGTTTAGCAACTACAATTTTTAATGTGATGAAGATGCAGTCGTGAGGCAACAACGATCTGTAACCGATCAGGCTGTAAATCAAACACTGAGAAGAAGAGGAACCTTTTAATCTGAAGCCAAATATTTGACTATTAGTGTGAGAGGCAGAGTCAGCTGACTGGTTCTCCACTCGGATTTAAATGTCTCGACAACTGGTTTGATTTCGATGACGTTTTTAAAGACGATCATTTTCATGTAACACAGTCTCACACATGAAACTGATTGGTAACCTCATACTGTGAGCATTATGACCACTCTCTGCAGCGCCTCACAAACAGACCCCAGACGGGTTTGATTGGTAGTCACACCTCCTTTATTTCCAGCAGGGGAGTCCCTCAGGGCTGTGTGCTCGGCCCCCTGCTGTTCACAGCGTATACTGAAATCTACAGGGATCCTTTTGAATAAATAAATAAATAAATAGATAAATAAATACACCCATGACTGCTCTCCCAGAGATGAAGAGAAATCTGTTGTGAAGTAAGTGGCAGACACCACCATCATCGAACAGATTTACGACCCTGTCAGGACCTCGTATCGGGAGGAAATCAGCAATCGTCAGCAAAAACCAAGAAGTTGACTGTTGATTTTGTAGAAAAAAGGAGGTAAAGATACACGAGTGGAGCTGAGGAGGAGCAGGTGAGCAGGTTTAGGTTTTAGGTCATCACACGTTAACAATCTGGTAAAAACAAGGTCAGAAAACTCATGACGTTCCTCACAGTCTCAGCTTGACATCGTGTTTAATGCTAATATGCAACTACTAGCATGTTTTAACATTATACCTGCTAAGCGTCAGCGTTTTAGTATTGATATTTTGATTATGCTAGCATGCTGAGATGAGCATTAAGTACAAAGAATCGCTCTGCTGAAGCTGAATTATTTATGCTAGTTGGAGCTGAATGAGGAAAGCATGGAACATTTTAAATACACATCTGTTAAAGTATTTATAAACTCTTATTGTAAACATCATAGTCGGGTTAAATCTGTGTATCATTACTGTTGTTTAAGTGTTTAACCATCAGTGACCTGAGCCGGTCCATCAGGAGTCACACATACTGTACAGTTTAAAGAAAACACTGCGGTCCAGTCTGCAGGTCCCTCTGTGGTTCTGGTGGATCTCTTGGCTTTAGCAAAGTAGCAATAAAAACCTGGATCTTTCTTGAAGCTCTTATGGCTTCTAACCCTGCGTTTTCAGATGGGACCAAACCTGAGCAAAATACTGGTTGAAATCACTTTAATTACTCGGACTTTATTTTCTCATTGCCGGCGTTCCAAAACCAAACGGTCTTTAAGTCGTTTACTGTTGAGAAGTTAAAATGTGCTGAAGCGTGGAGGAGATCTGAAGCCTCTTCACTCTGAACGGCTTCTCGCTCCTCGTCTGTTGCTTTTCTCCCACTTGGATCCAAAATAAAGTTGAGCTGATGTTTTATTTTCTTACGTTTGCCGTCTCTAACTGACTGGACAGACGAGCAGGTCTTTTCTCTGCGTCTTTTCTTTGTGGTGTTCTTGCAGGAAGCAGCTCGTGATGTTGATGCTGTTCTCACTCTCAGAGCTCGAGACACGTTAACGTCAAATTGGATTTAATTGCACACGACGACTCACAAATCATATAGTTTATGATTTACTGTGCAAAAAACCTAAATACACATAGATTGAGGTCTGCAACGAGATTTATGTGCAGTGGGATCCGAAGTCACAAGACCTGCGAAGTGCTCCAGCTCACTGTTGATTAAAAAAGAATAACTCTAAAACGATCGCCAGTAAAAGCTGTGAGAACATTGTAACAACAAAGAAAATCCATCATTTTGATAAATACTCTATGATTTCTTCACTCTAAAGATCCCAAATTAATGAAATTCCTTTGAAGGGAGGCAGCTGCTCAGGTTTTATCATCATGGACAATCAGTGAGTAATTGATAACAGGTCCGTCCTGCTGCGTTTCCAATCTTTCCTTTAATCTGATTTTAATCTGTTTTTTAAAGTCCTCAACACTCTCATGTTGACTACATCACAGTTTCTGTGGTAAAACATGGAAAAGTACCTTGAAACAATTTAAAAATCATTTGATGACTAACAGGACTGGCGTTATTGTGGTTAATTTCACCTGACAGGTCGGCAGTCGGCGTCTCCTCCCTCCTCTCTGCATCACAGCCACCAGGACGATCCTGTCGTCGACACGTTCAGGACCCGACAGGACCGCCTCCCTGTGGAGTTCTCCGTCCTGATTGGATAAAGTGTGCAGGGATAGCAGAGAGGATATTTTCTCTTTTACTGCATTAGTGAGAGCTAGCTGAAGCTGAAACAAATGAAGTTTCTTTATTTTGCATCTTTAAGTTTCTTTATAGGTTCAGTTTTCTATTTTTTACGCTGTGCTGATGGTCTGCTTATGTTTAGGTACAAAACGTTGTGGTTGGAGTTCAGAAAAGTCGATATTTTTAGCTTCAAATACCTGTTTTTATTGCTACAAACACGGCAGAATACGTCCCGACTTATCATCGAAAAGTGTTAACATCAATGTTTTTTTCAGGCGACTGGACTGTTCAAACACAGTCCAATAAAACAGGACAGTTTTAGTCACTATCTGCTTTAGATTTAGAGTTAGTTTTGAGTTTCTATTCACTATTTATATTTAGGTTCAGAGAATCCTTTTCAGATTCAACACCTGATGAGTATCTGCACGCAGCTGCTGTTCGGTTCTGGTTTCGGTCTCTGCTGAATCACTGTCAGCCGTAACAGCTTCCAGAGAAGATCCAAGTTTTTATTGCCGCTCGTCGGAGGCCAAAAGAAGCAGCAGACCACACATCCAGAACCACGACTCGTCCCATAAACACAACATCAGAACCGCTCCAAGAGGCTCCTCGGAGGCTTTTCCAGGTTTGTGGGTCGTTCAGGTTCACTGCTGGACCGACGAACGCACTCTGTCTGCAAGTACACAGCGAAACAAAACATACATGATGAAAGAAACACCAGACACCAGAATAATCCTGCAAACAAACAAATTCTTTCCTGTCAACTCGTGCAGTTCCTCTTTGTCTCTTGTGTTTACTCTCGGGATGATTTGAAGTTTTGTAATGTTTTTTTCTTGTTTAGCCGACACAAGAGCGCAGTAAAACAAACGTGACAGGACGGCAGAGGTCAAGAGGCCGCTGGCTCGCTCAACAGACCGCTCTGAAACTTAAAACACGAAGAGGGCGGAAAAATCCACTGTTTTAATTCAGGTTCTGCTGTTTCATCTGAGACTGAAAGCATTTAACGAGACCCTGGGACGAGGGATGGACCGGCATCTGCAATGCTTTGGCTCTGATGCAGCAGCTGTTCTTCAGTCTCAGTCAGTGTCCCGCTCTGATGTTCCACAAAGTCTGAACTAATGACTGGACTTAATACAGACTACACTAACGAGGGGGTGAGGACAGGTGGAGATGCACAGGTGGGGAGAATCTTCCTTGTTAACCTCGTCAGCCGTTGTTAAATGTGACGGTCTCGCCTTCGGAACATTTCCTGGTTGCATCACCAGATGTTTTACCCTTACGATATGAGTTCTCCCGCCCAGGCCCGCGAAAGTGACGAACTACGCCACGCGATGTCGCCATTTTCTCTCCTTCTTTCTTCTTTTTCAGGCGCACAAAGAATCTTGGGATATATGAGGCCATGAAAGACTGTAGCGGTTGGATCCTCCAGAAACAGGGAGAAGGAGGATGCCTTTGTGTGGCAATGTGACGTAATTGGCCTTCAGAAAGGATGCAGACCCTGAGTTGAGACGCAGCGTGGGAGGAACGCTGGGAACAGAGCCGGGCTAACGATGCTGATTCAGATCAGGTGTGGAGGGAAACGCAAGAGTGGAAACAGGACTAACGAGCAGATGAGGAGGAGCTCAGTCAAACGAGAGCGCAAGAAGAAAACAGAGCAAAAGCTAGAAAACACATATAATATAAAACAAGGAGGCAGGAACGACGGGAACATGGTGTATTCTGAGACATGACGTCTGAACTGTGATGTATTTTCAGCCTGGACTCTCTGGAGCTCGAGACTGAGAACAATTAAACAGAAGTTCAAAATAATCTAATGAATATTTCTTCTCTCGCTCTTATTTCTTTTCCTCTGGCTTTTCTTAAAATGCAGCAAGACACACATGTGTGTGTGTGTGTGTGTGTGTGTGTGTGTGTGTGTGTGTGTGTGTGTGAGGGACACCTTGACCTTCTCCATGACTCGTCCTCTCATCCGGCTGTTGATCACACATCAACCTGACGTCACTGCTGCTGCTTGCTACTGCATCCTCCTGTGTGTGTGTGTGTGTGTGTGTGTGTGTGTGTGTGTGTGTGTGTGTGACCTTATGAAGACATCTCAGCAAAGAGCAAAACAGGAAAATACATCATCTACAGTACAGACACACACACACACGAGGAAGGAGGTTATGAAACCTTACAGCAGCCACATCTCTTTCTGCTTCAGTTGACTTTTTTCTGCATGAGTTGATATTTTTGTCAAATGAATATTAGGATCATTCACATCACTTTCATGGAGGTAAGATGTGGGACTCGTCCTGATCGCTTTCTTGTCTTCGACTGACGACTTCATCAGCTGAATGTGAGCGACATTCAGTGTGTTCTGAGATAATCTGAGATGTTCTGGCTAAAATATGAGTTTAGGACTTTCATGAGACTTTTTAAGTGTGGCGATAAAGAGCAAAAGTAATACAGGATGATGAGTTTGCATCATTTTCTTTAATTCCCAGCTGGACCTGAGGGATCCACATCAGATCCTCCCTGTCTGTAAACCTGGAAGCTCCTCGGAGCCGCTGAGAGTCTCGAGGTCTCCTGGGACTCAGTTGGGTTTGGGCCGGTGGTTCTTCTGGCTGCAGACGTGACGATTAGGACGTTCAGTCGAGGTTTTCGGCTTTGGAAAGGATGCTCGCACTTGGAAAGCTGTTGGTGTGAATCCCTGCACCCGCAGGGGACGGATGACTCAGCAGGTGTCAGAGTGACGCGATCATAAAGAGACATCCTGTAACCGAACAGATGAGTCTGGACTACGATACTACGAGGAAAGTTTCATGTTGTGTCGAGTCTTCTTACTGTTTTAAGAACAGAGATTTTGATGCTATCATAAAAGTGCCCGTAGCACTCCCACTGAAAATGAGTTTGGCCTGAAAACGAAAATGCGGTCAATTTTTAAAGTGCCTCTTTCGTCGTAATTGTACTTTTAAAACAAACGTTTGACTCGGGTACATTCACAAAAAGTCCCTTGGGGAGAGAAAAACGCCCAAAAGTTAGTAGAAAGCTCGCTGGCAGTCACACAGTGCGGCTGAACTGGATCTCGCTGATGATCCGTCTCCATCATCCAGCTCCCGATCGTTGACGATGTTATTTGTCTTCTCTCTCTTAAACAAAGCAATGTGACCCCGCAGTCGCCCCGATTTTCTTGGATCATCTGAAAAAGTTAAACTGTCCACTAATTCATCAGAAAACAAAATGTTTGATACAAGAAATGATGGAGAGTAAAAATGTGTTTAGCAGAATGTTTCTGGTTCAGCTCACAAATCCTGAGGTTTTTATCACGACGGGTCACCAGATAAACAAACAAACAAACAAACAAACAAACAGTGGAGATGACGAGTCGGGGTCATTGTAGAGGAGTGAGGACTCGACGGAAGAAGAGAGAGAGACACTGAGAGAGACAGAGAGAGAGAGAGAGCGAGGTGCCCCAGTGTCCCTGGTCACACCAGTGGGTTAACCACACTCTCCATCCCATGGCTCCAGACACACACACACACACACTCACACACACACACACACACACACACACACTCACACACACTGAGGCCAATGATATGTTGGGAAACGTAGTGAGGGGGAAACCTGAGACGGGGAAAACTGAAGGAAGAAGAAAAACAATAACAAGAAAGACCAAAAAATATGGACGCCCTGTCTCTGTGTCACTGCTTTTTTCTTCTTCTTCCCCTCCGTCTGTCTCTCTGCGTTAACTGTCGCCGTCTCCTTTCAGCATTTACAGTTACAGTGTAATAACTCCTGCACGTTGGTTTCCCACTGGCTAGTTTCAGATAAAGTCTTCTTTGTAAGTCGTCTTTTTTTTTTTTTTTTTCTGGATATCGTATGATTCCATGGTTTCAGACTCAGACTGTATAATTTCTCAGAAGGAGAAAATGAAATATTTATAGCTGATGGGCCACAAGAAATGCAATTATCCACCAGACTGCAGCGCTTTTTCGCCGCTGAGAAACGAGAATTTATCATTTAAAAATAGGCCTTGAAATGCAAATTGCAGCGAGAACAAAACCTCCTGCTGCGTCCGACATTCTTGCTGATTAGGACGCAGATTTTTTCTTCTTCCCCGTTTTCTTTCTCGCACTCCGCTTCACTCTTTTTTGTCTGAATTTCTTTCATGCTTCCCTTTCTCCCCCCCCACATCTCCATCTCCATCACTTTCCCTCTCTCCTCTATGCCTCTTTTTTTTTGTCTTCTTCTTCTTCTTTCATTTTTTCCCACACTCCCTTTCTCCTCTCCTCTGTCTGCTGGCAGCCGTGTGTGATGCTTACTACGGCGTCATGCTGGGTCACCACGCCACACACACACACACACACACACACACACTCCCACGCGGCGTCAGTGCCTGTTATAGTGACAACGCCGCGGACGAAACCAACAACAGACAAATATATAAAAATGGGCTGAAATTCCGGTTAATTTTAGGAGATTTCCACATCAGCGCTGCGCTCATAAAACCCCGTGTTTAGACATGCATGTAGGGTTTTTTTTCAGGGAAAGCCAGGGGAGCCAGAAAGATAAATAGACTGAATTATAACAGAACGTTTTGGAGCCACTCGGCCACAAATAGCACGGGGTACTTTTGTCACGGGTTTAAAAATAGACGCTGGCGACCACAGAGAGCCTGAAGTCCCTGAAAAAATGCCCTCGTCTGTTCTCACACGGGCTGGTCGTCTTTCATTTAGGTTGCATATTTTTCTCTCGCCGGCGATGCTTTTCCCACGTTTTTTTTTGTCAAACGTTGTAAACTCTTTTAGTTGTTCGGGGAAATGACATTCAGATAAAGACGTGCAATTAGACAGGAGACAGGAGGAGAAAGAAAGATATAGAATGTGAAATGAACGATGTGGACGAAGGAAAGAAGAAATGTCAAAAAGTTGACAGAGGAACTGTGGAAAGAAAACAGTGACTAAGCTCTAAATCTGAGAGATTATCTTTTCATCGAGCCCTGAAATGCATCAATATACAATAAATGCAGGAAAAATCTCTGGCCCGCTGTGTGTTTTAGTAAAATAAATAACACCCTGACCAAAACCTCAGCCTAAATTTAAACAAAAATGTTTAAACCTTGTTTAACCCCAGAATGAATCAACACTTCGGATACTTTTCACGTCTTTCACCATCAACTTTAACGTCTTGTTATTTTTTCTGTCACGTCTACGAAGATCTCAAACTAATTTATGAAGATAGAAGAGCAGAAACGCAGTCTGAGAGAAAACAAAAAATAAAAACTGGTCCCTCTCTCTGGATTCCTGCTGACTCAGATTCTGGCTCACTGACTGGCCGGTTTGACTGTTTCCACGGTGATAGATGGGTTCCACCAGTCAGGGTTAGCGGTCAGGCCTGCCCGGGATCTGAACCCGCAACCCACAAGCCCTTCAAAGCCAAGGCCACCAAACCAGCAGACCTCAGAGGTTTAACACCCACACCTTGGCTCCCACTGAGCCGAGAGGGAGGAGGGAGAGAGGGGGAGGAAAGACGAGAAGATAGAAAAGAGACAGGAGAGAGAGAGAGAGAGAGAGAGAGAGAGAGAGAGAGATGGAGAGGGAGGGAGGAAAAAAACAGAATACAAACATTGTTTTATTGCGTTCCAAAACTCTCGATCTCGGCGTCACACCCACTCGAAGGAGCTCGTGGAAGAATTTAAGCTCAAAACATTAAAAAAAATGAACGAACATCATCGACAGAAAGTGAAGAAACAACATTCCTGACATTATTGTTTTTGTAAGACATCTATGTGATGTGTTGCAGAGATGTCAACTGAGGTTAGCATGCTAACCAGTGAAGCGTCGACCCCATCGGTCTCGTAATACCAATCTTACCACGAGAGACAACAGTGAGTCACAGCGTTCCAGTCTGGCCTCGGTCAAACGTGACGGGTCGAAGACGTCAGCTGAGGGGTCGATCGTAACCGACCGCGCCTGGCAAGAGACCACATTCGCCAAAAGTGGCGAAATAGAAGCAAAACAAGAATTAAAGTTGTTGAAGTTGTTCTCAGTCATCCAGGTCATCGTAATTCCAACACGGGAATTCCACTGGTTGCATGTACGTTGTGGAACGGCGCAGCTGGAGACCGAGGAGTTCCCGCGTTTATACGCAGTCGTACGTATGTGTTAAAAACACAACAGCAAACAGAGCAAAGGATCAGAAGAAGTGCTTGGATTTGTCTCTTTTTTGCTGTTTTGTTGTTGTTGTGTTGAATTTGGCTGAATTGATGCGCCGTGCTCCTGCATTGAAGGAGGTACGGTACGGTAAGTAAGCTGCAGTGGTGGATCAGTAACGTACCCGGCACGGATCTGGTGGAATTTAGGGGGAAGAGTTAAATATCTGGGGCGACTGGACGTGTTTCAGTTTCTCAAAAAAAAACAACAACAACAACAAAAAATTAAGGAATGAATGAGTTAAAGTTGGTGTTTGGAAAAGACCGACGTGAATGAGCGTTTCCTTGATTCCTACATCAGAGGTTGACAGCACGACGTTTTGCTGCCTCTAACACATGTGAATATTTGTTGTTGTTGGAAACGTACTGAAACGATTTATGCAGTTGTTTGTGTTGTGGAGGACAGCTGACATGCCAAGCAGCACTTTGTTCTGTCTGGGATCTTGGAGACTACATAATATATCAACGTCTGTACAGACGTGATCCTCTTCTTCTTCACCTAGAAAAGACCTTCCAGAATAAAAGTACTTCCTGTTCAAAGACTGCATTGCCAATTAATCAGCAAATCACATATTTTGGTTGTATAAAATCTGTAAAGTCACCTTAAATATTTTATTCTTTATAATGGTGAGTTTCCTGATAAGCTTATGTTTTCAACCTGTAGTTTCAAGACTTTTTGAGCACAGCATTTTGTAAATTATGGTCCAACTTTGAGTGAACTGGATGATAGAGGTGGGTATGCTTTAGGACAATCAGATCCAATTAGGATATGCTTTCCAGCGCCACCCTTTGGTCCAAATATGGTTCTGGCTCCATTAAAAAACAAGATGGCGATGGCCGGGAATGACAAGAAAAGGTTTCAGAATCTTTATTTTTTGTGTCACCTGTTGTCCCACAATTCCTTGAGAGGTGAATCACTTGTGTCACGGTACATTCGCTTCATCTTCACGATGAAATGAACGAAGCCGTTCAGCAACTCTCCTGTCCTTAGATGATACTTTGCACAAATTAGTTTGTTGGAAAATACTCCAGCCTTAAGAAACAAAGGAGTGGGAGGTAAAGAAGAAAAAGAAGACATGCGAGAGAAGAGGAGGAGGACACTGGGAGCAGACAGGGAGGAGAAGGAGAAAGGACGAGGACATCATGAGTGACGGAGAGCAAGAAGACAAAAATAAAAAAATAGGAGGTGGAGAGAAAGAACGAGGGCAGTGGGAGGAGAGAAACAGTCCTGTGGTCAGATCTGTGTGTCACGTTGGCATCTATTAAAAGTAAAGACAGCTTCGGCCGGAGGTCAGGGGTCAGTCTGTCTTTCCTGTGAGTCGTGGAAATAGACCGACTGTCACCAGGTTACAGTCGACACAATTCAGCTTCCTCCCCGAAGGGAAAATCTGAATCCCACAGTCATAATCCAGCACAGAGGCTGGAATGATTCCTGAGTTATTGTCCTTGACCTCACTTTTGATGGTTTCCTTTCAAGTTCTGCGCTTTTATTACGCCGTTAAACATATTAAAGTGTAAAGGAGTCTTACAGCAAACGTTCACCACGCGCTCTTTCTCCAGCGAGCGTCCTCTCTCTCTCTGTTCCTGTTCCCAGCAGCCTCTCCGACAGGAAGTGAACGCAGAGCAGAGACAGGAAACAGGAAGCAGCGGGGGCATGAAGGAGAGCCTGACATCCTGCGGCAGAGAAGGGAAGCAGAGAAAACCCCCTCATGACATCATCTGGTCCAGCACAGAGCTGCACAGCAGGCCGGCTGCAGGCTGCTCCAGTGTTCAACAAACTGACGGCTATTCGCCAACTCCCATCACCGTGGTTACTGTTGCTATGGCTGCCAAGCTTCACACGGTGCAGTTTAAAATACTAACAGATAACAGATTTAATACTGGGAATTAATTACTGAGACAATGACTTCTTGATTTGACATTTAAAAAAAAAGAAGCAGCTTTTAATTTTTTCTTTGGTTTCTGTTGATTTCACTAAAATAATGACACCCTGCTGCTTTATCAGCCGTAGCTCTCAGCTCGATAATTAGATTCCACTTTAAACCGTCCACAGCTGTTTCTAACTGACTTTTTATTATTTTCCGTCTGACTCTAATTGAAATAAGAAATGTGCAAAAGCGTCTGAGACATGCTTATGATGGCTACATACTGAAGTCAGACTGTATCCTGAGCAGTGAGGCCACTGATGAGGAGATTTTTCAGTTTGGATTTGTATAATAATAGAAAGATCTGTGGAAAAAAATTCAAATTCAAATTCATGATACTTAAATGTTTTGCTCATCAAGATAATCCTCACAGATGAACACTAAGAAGCAAAAAGAATCTTACATGCTCAGTGTCTCTATGCTACATGCACAAACCTGCAACATGAAGAAATACAAAGAAAAGACAGTTTGTTGTCATTTTTCTGATCGTGGCCACCGACTGAATGAAGATGCTCCTTCTTTTGGAACATCATTTTCAGTTCCCATCATACATCCATCATTTTTATTATATTCCATGTGCTGCAGAAAAGAAAAGGAAACTTTACAACGTGTTCACATGTCGGTCATCTTCTGTGTTTGGTCAAGTTCAGAGAAAGTGACACAGATGAGCCACCAACAGTTAACTGAGGCAGGAATCCTCCATGATGGGAGCAGATGTTACGACAATCCGATGTTTTACATTAATATAAAGATTTCCAGCTACAGTTTCTTTGTTTGGAACTGAACAGGCGATGTAGGCACATGTGCAAACTTTGATCTCTATGAGAGAAAAAAAAAAGAGACTTGACTGGATTTGACGTAGCTCACAAATAAACAGATGGTCGGATGGATGCAGTAGGTTCTTTTATTAGACCACCGAACGTGAATACGCTTAAAGAGAAAATATGAAAAAGAGATTCGCACAAGAAAAGTCACATATCTGCACATAAAAAAAGGGCCTGAAGCAAGACGGAGAGTCTCGACTGTATCTGTCATCAATTCCAGTTTAATATGCACTCACACACACACACACACACACACACACACACACACTCACACACACACACACACACACTCACACAGACACACACCATTATTTCATGTTCGGTGGTTAGAGTCAGAGTGGAAATTCAAAAGCACATGGACATAAAAAAAGAAAGCTTTGGTCACTTGCACATACATTTACAGTATAATGACACACACACGGACACATATGCACGCAAATACGGGAAACACACACACTCAGACACACACACACACAACAGATACACAAATGTTTAAGCAGCAACATTTCCGTGCCGTGTGCATGTATGTGTGTGTACGTCGTGTTTATACATGAAGAAGTCGCAGGTTGCACAAATTCACAAACAAACACACTGACAGTGTAAACTAACTGTCATCTCACATCACGGTCTGAAATCACACACACATGGACGACCGCAGACACACACACACACACACACTCACACACACACACACACACGTTAGTGAGTCAGTGTGTAGTTGTGGTGACTGATCTGACATCGTAACCACATGTGGCCAATAAAACACCACAGAGACAGAAAGAGACGGGAAAATCCCTCGCTCTCTCTCTTTCTGTCCCTTGAAGTCTCTCGCATAGTCTCTCGCTCTTAATCACTCTCATTCTCTCTCTCTCTTTCTCTCTCTCGCTCTGCAACACATGGATGTACAAATTCCATTCTCTCTGCCTCTCCCTGTGTTTCTCTCTGGAGCTTTTATTGTTCCTCTGTGTCTATCTCCACATGCATCTTTAATGTGTGTCTCCAGGTCTGACTGTCTGTTCTCACCACGTCTTCACACGGCGAGGACACGATAACGAAGACGCCTGTGACACGAACGTGTGCGTATACATGTGTATTACATGGTCCTCGGTTTGGCATGTGGGAATTTAATTAAACATAATATCAAACCGCATCGCACAGCTGGAATTATTGCCTCCTACAGCTGACATGTTTCTGTTCAGACTCATGTAATATAACCAATGTTGTTGAAGGTTCTCAGTCATCCAGGTCAACTGGACCTGTTTCAGTGTCCTGAAGATGTTTCACCTCTCATCCAAGAGGCTTCTTCAGTTCTAACTAACAGGACGGGAGTCGCAGGGTTTTAAACTCTGTGTGGGAGTGTCCTTATGGGCCGTGTCCCAATTCAGGGTCTGCGTCCTTCGGAGGAGCATTTGAAGGCCAAGTACATCACAATGCTGTGCAAAAGGCTGTCCCAATTCAAAGGCTCCTCTAAATGCTCCTTCTTTTCTCTCTTTTTGGAGGATGCACCTCTACTGTCCATCGTGGCCTCACATATCCCAAGATTCTTTGCGCGCCCAAAAAAGAAGAAAGAAAGGAAGAAAATGGCGACATTGCGTGGTGCAGATTGTCACAGAAATCGTGACGTAAGGGTAAAACATCTGGTAATGGAACCAGGAAACAGGCTAGACCGTCCCCTTTAACATCGGTTGACGTGGCCTTCGGAGGCTGCAGTCCCTGAATTGGGACACAGCCACGGAGTCATTAAGGTTTGTCCAACCGGCCTTTGTGTGGGTTGTGGGGGCAGGTGAGTCCAGGTGTGAATGGTTGTTAAGCTGTAAAGACTTTGAAGGAGTTTAGTAAAAGGTAAATGTAGTCTGTGGTGTAATCAGAGGTATCACATGCACGAGTCCAGTGAATAACCGGTTAGAAACAAACCGTCTTCACTCTCAGCTTTGTGATTGAGTGCAGTGACAAACACCTGAAGCTGAATATCAACAAAATTAGAAGACGCTGACTCCACCTGTTCCTCAGATAAAACATTCACCGGACTGAAACAGACCCGAGCTCTCTGTGACCCTCCACCACTAAAACTGGAATCAGCTCATCCACAAGTCCGAGTGGATGTTTGTGCCAAGGTTG